>NW_020837986.1:2318980-2419705 GCF_003676395.1 Aethalodelphis obliquidens | reverse complement strand
GGGGGAGAGGGGGAGAGATATATGCAGGTGGAGAGAGGCCACCGCAGGCCCCCACCGGGGGCCCCAGGGAGGAAATGCACACCCGAGGGCCTGCTGCGCCAGCCAGGTGCTTCACAAGCCCTAACCAGCATCCATGTCCCCCAAGAATACTGTGACCTTGGCTTTGTCAGCCTATTTTACAGAGAAGGAAGCTGGGGCTCAGGGAATTGTCCACCTGAGCCCTTGTAGCTGCTGAGTGGTAAGGCAAGGATCCAAGCTCAGTCTATCCGAATCCCACAGCCACCCCAATTTACAAAGTGGGTGTAAATCAGCAAAGCGCTTAACAGCATCTGCTTCAGTCTTAGGTAGGTCTGGGTCCAAGTCTAACTCTGCTGCTTTCTGGCTGTGAGACTTTGACAAGTTCCTTCCCCTCTCTGAGCCTCAGTTTCCTTATATGTATATGAAGATAATAGGAGTTTAAAGGGCTGTTGTGAGCATTAAATGAGTTACTATATGCAAAGCAGTTAGAACAGTGCCTGAAACGGATTAAACATTCAAATAGGAGAAAGAAAAGTATGTTGGACATTGAGGCTCAATTCTCTGCATTAGGAAGGGACCAGCTCACTCTCCAGCCTACAGCTTCAAGGCTGTCAGATTTTGTGTAGCCTTGGACAAGCCACTTCACCTTTCAGGCCTTAATTTCATCATCTGTAAATGGGGACGTAAACATCTGCCTTGTTGAGTTGTCCAGAGGATTCTGTGAGATAAATCACTGAAGGTGCCTGGTACCCACAAACACTCAAATGGCAGCATTGTTACTGTTATTATAATGACAGGCATGTGATCAGCGTTGCTCTCGCGACACTGAACTCCTGAGGGCCATGGGATTTTCCAGCCTTGCCTCATGTGGAAACAGACTGATAAGGGCCACCCCTCCACCCCCCTTTGTGTTCAGGAAGCCACCCCCCTTTGTGTTCAGGAAGCTACTTGTTGAAATAACATAATCAGAGCAGATAGGCAGCTGCCTGGGATTTTGCTACTCAAAGCGTGGTCCACGGCCCAGCAGCATTAACATCTCCTGGGAGCTTGTTAGGAGCACAGCATCTCAGACCCCATCCCAGATCTCCTGATTCAGAGTCTGAACGTTGACAAACGTCAGGTGATGTGACTATACATTAAAATTTGGAAAACACTGCCTTGCTCTGCCTTCTCAAAGTTGGCCAGTCCTGAGACTCACCTGGTGGTAGGTATGAGAAGCCCAAGAGCCCAGCAGAGGCTCCTGTCCCAGAAAGACCCACACCTGGGGCACTGGAACCACCCCCCCCCCCCCAAAGGCTTCTGCAGAGGCAGTTCAAGAAAGCTGGCTAGGGCATGGGATTTTTGAAGCCAGACCACCCTGGGCTCAAACCCCAGCTTGGCCACATCCTAGCTGTGTGATCGTAGGCCTAGTTAATCTGTTCCTCTCTGATCATCTATAAAATGCGAGGACACCAGCTACCTCCCAGAGTCATTGCTAGGATCAAATGAATTAATGAAGGTTAATGTATTCAGAATGGTGCCTGGCACAGAGCAATAATTCAACTGCATAAGCTCCAGCTGTTAATACTACTGGTTCTCATTACTGGCTACTCCACCCATGGGAAGGCAGGGAACTGGTTCTGAGATTCACACCCCTGGCTTTGCTGGCCAGCTCAGGCACGTTCCCTCCTCACAATAATATAAAATGTAGGACATGTCACGTACATAGTGGTTGACACTCTACCTTCCCTCCCAAGCATTGCCTTTTAACCTTTGGACACCCCCATGGCAGGTGGAGCCCATTTTCCAGGTGTAGAAACTGAGGCCTAGAGAGGGGAAATGACCTGCCAGCTTGAAGCAAAGATAGGGTGAGGCCAAAAAAATGGGCGTGATAATAGTCCCTCCCTCATAGGCCTGTTGTAAAAGTGTTGCAAAGACTGAGTTGGTGCATATAGCAAGTTCTACAGAAGGGTTGCCTATTATTTCTCTCCATAACCCCTATTTCACTCCCTGTCAAGGAGTGTCTACTGCCTTGGGATTCATATCAGGGTAAGATGATCCCCCAGCCCAAGGGCAGAGGGAATCCCAAAGCAACAAAAAAAAAAAAAAGGAAAAAAGGGGATTCCATGGCCATCCAGTCATTTGGTCTCCGAGCTTTCACTAAGATCCCGCAAGCCGCGCGGGTGTGGCCAGGGAAAGAAAAAAAAAAGCCTTCAAAGGAAAGAAGAACTAATGATGGGGCATGGGGCATCCAGACGAGCTGTGAAGGAGGCATGGGGGATGCAGGAGCTCAGCCCCAGTGCCTGCAACGTCTGGCAGGGAGTAGCGAGCATTTGCCCTCTGGTAGGGGCATCAGAAGTGGGGGCCAGGCCTCACCTCCTCAGAGCCCCCCCTCAGCTTCCCCACCTCCCCACGGATTCTCACCAATGCTTTTCCAATGATATCTGCCATCATCACTCACACCTGTTTCTCAGAGAGGTAAATTGAAGCTGATTGCAGCTCACTCCTTCCCCTAACCCACCCCCAGCAGTCTCAACCCTACTAGCTGATTCACCCTGCTGAACAGACTCCTGGGCCCCTGCCTTCCTTGGACTGAATCTCAGTGCTCCAAAGCCCATTAAGTGGGCCCAGACCCTCCCTGAACCCACCATTCCCTCCCACCCAAGCTGGTGGGAGGAGGGACAAGGGGTTTATCCCCTGGGGCTAGTGGCCGTGGCTTGGCCCCAAGTGAACCCTACCGGGGCCCAAGGCCCACCCAGCCCCTCTAGTGTGTAGAGAGGGGTGCCCTGCTCCCCTCCCTCCTGTCTCTGGCATGGCCCACTGCTCTCACGGGCACATCCACAAACCTAGGCTCCTTGGCACTCAAAAGCCGTCGCAGTGTTGGAGTATAAAGCTGTTTCCGTTCACCCAGCACTCAGTATGTGTTGTCCACAACACTAGGTGCCTGTAGGTGTAGAAACCGGGCCCCATTTTACAGCTGAGGTTCAGAGAGCTTAAGCCACCTGCCTAGGCTGCTCAGCGCCCGCGGTGCTAGGACGTCCATCTGACAGATAGTGAAACTGAGACCCAGATGGGTCAAATCAGAGGCAGAAGCAGAACTTGGAAGCCATCAAGGGGCGCCTCCGGATTCAGGACTCTTCCTGTCTCTTTGCCTCTCATTAAACGGCCTGGAGGCGGGCGAGGGAAGCTGAGGGAAGAAAGCGCCTGCAGGGGCCCCGTTTGCTCCCCAGCCGTGGATGCCCCTAAGCCCTCCAGCCAGACAAGGACCCGGACGCCGAACCCCGGACCCCGAGCCCCCGCCCGCGCTCACTTTGGGCTTGTCGAAAGCTGGCGTCTGGGCCATGGTGCCAAGCGTGCACCCCGGCGCTGCTCCCTCCGCCGAAGATCCGTGGTCCCGCTGGGTCGATGGCCGGTCTGCTTTCCCGGGGGCCTGCAGTGATCGCGGCCCGCCAAGCTCTTCTTAATAGGGCCCGGCTCCACCCACCCCACCCCCCCGCCTGCCCCGGGCCCCGCCCCCGCCCCGCCCCCTTGCCGGCGCCCCGCTCCGGCCAACAGACCCGCGCGGCGCCTTTCCTGGAACTCCTGCAGGGCGGTGGGGACGTACCCGAGCCACCTCGGGGCCGCGGCCCGCCCCCAATCGCTAGCCCGGGACGCCGGGTTGGAGGCACCTGTGGGCTCAGGCTGCAGCCGCTTGGCCGGGCTCTGCCTCCCGCCCGGTCCCTCCGGCACGGTCACGCTACTGCCTGGGCGCCTGCAGGGTGCCAGGCCCGAGCTGGAAGCTGGGAACCGGTGCGCTTCACAAACCTCGTGGGGCTCGCACTCTACCGGGCGAGACATACGCTCATCGCAGAATCACACAACGTAAATGTATAATCAGGAAGCTTTAATGGGGGCCAGCTGTGGCCTGCAGGTGGGGGAAGGCTTCTCTGACAACACGGAGTTTACCAGGTGAAGGGGGTCGGGGTGGGTGCAGGTGGAGTGGAAGAGGGAAGCCGAGGTGGAGAGGGCATTCTGTGTGAGAGATCCCAGGGAGCTGGGGAATGAAAAGAGAGGAGGGGGCCCACGGCGAATCCCCTCCTAGGCATTTTCCCTTGAAAAACCGGCCCACAGTGCAGCCGGAGAGAGCCTGCAAGAATGTTCCCACCGGCGCTGTTCCTAATAGCAAGAACATTGGAAACACCCAGATGCCCATCCACAGGCGGATGGGCAAATAAACTGGAATATTCACACCATGGAATATTATACTGCAGTAAAACTGAATGAGCTTCAGCAGACAACGACACATCTATCTCACAAACAATGTTGAATAAAAGAATAAGTTGCAGAAAACTACATACTCTATGGTGCAACTTTTAGAATGTATAATAAAAGCGAAACCAAAAATACGCATGTTTAGACAAACATGCATCCATAGAAAAAAATTTTAAGCAAAGGAAAGATAAACACAAATTTGAGAAGAATGGTTATCTCAGGGGAATGGGTGGGGGAGAGGAGGGGGAGGGAGCTGCACACAGGTACATTCAGGTTATTGGTGGTGTTCCAGTACTTGGGTGGGATGGTGCTGCTATTTCATTTCATTATAGAATAAATACATTAATAATAAATAAGGGGGAAAGAGGGAGTGGGAGAGTGGAGGGCAAGGGGCCAGAGAGTCAGGCAAGAACCAGATCACATGGGGCCTGCGGGATGCGATGAGGATTCGGTCTTTCCCCTGAGAGCACTGGAAAATCAATGGAGGGTTGTAGGTGGAGGCAAGATGAGGTTAAACTTTTGTTTGGGAAAAACATTCTCCAGCAGCTACTCCAAGTGTGGTCCTGAAATCGTCAACCACTGACTCTCAGACCCCATCCCAGCCCTTTTGAACCGGAGTCCGTACTTGAACACCATCCCCCATGTGGTTCGTGTGCAGCTGGAGATGAAGCCTGGGCTTGCTGCTCTGAGGGGAAGGCATTGCAGAGGGGCCAGAGGATGCGTGGGAGAGCAGGAAGGAGGCAACTGCAGGGTCTGGGTGGAGATGCCCATGACAGTGGGGGAGATGGGGAAAATCAGATGCAAGCTACCTTTAGGGTGTAAAATCATCTGGGCTTGTGTCGGGTTGTGTGAGAGTGAGGGTGAGAGCGGGTCAAAAATGATCCTTCGGATACACTGTTGAAGCCAGAGGGGTTTTCTGTAAGATCCTTTCCTGGCTCCCCATGTCACTCAGGGTACATGATAATGGCCCCTGTTTACTGAGACATACTTGGAGTCAGGTTCTCAGGGAAGCACTTCATCCCATTTAATCTCTACAGCATCCTGTGAGGTAGGAATGGGTCCCACTTGACAGATGAGAACTCTGAGGCTCAGAGAAAGGACAGCCTGCTTGGCACATGTGTTATACATGGCAGAGCTGGGATTTGAATTAGAATCTGACTCCAGAACCTTCACTCTCCTCCTTATTACTGTCTCCCCAGCCCCTGTCATGACATTCCAGTCCCTCTCCAACATCACTTCCCAGCACATTCCCCAAACACTAGTCAACCTGGATGACTTGCTGGTTGGTGAAAAGTGACACGGTTCTTTGCTAGTCCTCCCATTGCCCGATGGAGTCTAATTTTCCTCCTTTTGTACCTGGGCTGGACTGAGTGACTTGTTTGATAGAATGTGGTGGAGGTTGACGTTCCTGGACTTTGAGCCTAGGTCATAAGAAGTCTTGCAGCTGCCACTGGGGCCTCTTGAACATTCTTTCTGGGAACCCAGAGTCACTGTGTAGGAAATCCAAGTATGTTGAGATCATCACACTAAGAGAACCCATGTATAGTCATTTCAGTCCACCAGCCTTTCCAGCATCTCCACCAAGAAACCAAACACACTAGTGGAGCCATGTTGGACCCTCCAGACCAGAACAGCTGCCAGCTGAATATGTGGAGCAGAAGAATTACCCAGCTGAGCCCAGCCCATAGTCCTGACCTACACAGCTGCATATCTAATAACTGGCTGTTACTCGGAGCCACTAAGTCTTGGGGTGGATTGCTAGGCAGCCGTAGATAACAACTGCTGGCTCCAGCACACCCCAGCCCCTCCAGTCCCTGCCCCTTAGTTTACTCCATCCTGACACCTGGAAAAGCCTTCTCCCAGATCCTGGACTATCGAGATTATGCTTTCCAAGCAAGTCAAATGCAAAGGAAAAAAATCAGGCTGTGTGCTGCGCATCTTCTGTTTGACCCTCCAGATGCACTTTCTGCCCTTCTTGCTACTGCTGTGCCAGGCAGCCTGACCACTATGGAAACACCAATAGGCTCGCTTGCTCTCTGACTTCTGGTGGGGTTTGGTTGATAGGGGGCACCAGCAGGAGATCGGAAGGTGGGAGGAGGGAGAAGTCAGGATGTTTATTCCCTCTCTCCCCCCACAGTCACTGGGTCAACTGTGTCTCTCTACCAAGGTCAAGGCTCCCAACAGCCGGCCCTCTCCACACCATTCCCTCTCCAGGTTCCCTCCTGCCCCTCGGGCTACTGCACTAGCCTTCATTGCTTTCCCTAAACTCTGCTCTCTGGGTTAGGGTCCCCCCAAAAGCACAGCTTGAGATAAAGATTTGAGCACAAGTAGTTTATTTGGGAAAAAGATCCCAGGAAACATGGGAAGGGGAGGGCAGAAGTGAGACAGGACGTGAGAGAAGCTAATACATCCAGACAGCTTACCAGACAGGACAACTGGAGCTCAGTCCCTCAGGGGAACTCGGAGATGAACGAAGAATGTGTCCCAGAGCTAATCCAACTGAGGAGCGAGGAGGCTGCCAGGTTTGTCCACCCACTGTCGACTGTCGTTGTTGGAGGGCTGCTCCAGGATGTTACGTTCCTGGAGTTTCTAGGTTGCTCAACACAGTGGCTAAGCTTACTTGCACAGTTAGAAAACACCTGCAGGAGAGAGAGAGAGAGAGAGAGAGAGAGAGAGAGAGAGAGAGAGAGAGACAGAGATGCTGACTCAGGTATTAGTAGGAAGCAGCTGTTGCCACGTAGAGGTCATTGCTGAGGACATATGGGCAGTGCCCTGACAGCTACACCTACCTACCTCTTTGTAAATAAATAATTTGTAAATTATACAAATTTAGTATTTTTTCAGCTTTACCAAGGTATAATTGACAAATGAAATAGTAAGATTAAAGTGTATGATGGGATGATTTGATATACGTATCCATTTTGAAAGGATTTTTCCCCATTAAGTTAATGAATGCATCCATCGCCTCACATATTTACCTTTTTGCATGTGAGAACATTTAAGTTCTATTAGCAAGCGTCAATTACACAATAATGTTATCAACTATAGCCACCATATTATACATTAGATCCTCAGACTTTATTCATTTTATAACTGAATGTAAATAATCCCTTTATTAAACTCTCCTCAATGACTCAGTTTGAATGTGTCGCCTGGTTCCTGCTGGGACCCTCAGTGATACAGGCTGGCCTTGAATATCTCCACGTCAGTACACAGTGGGCCAATGTCTACAGAGTTGGAGGAGGGATGGAGAGATACCCTCCCCCAGATTCATTATCCACAAAGTACATCACTCCTGTGTGAAGAGAAGCGAGATCTATTTTCAAACACGCAGGAATTGTCACTCTCACATAACCTTCCTGAAAAATCTAGTTTAAGATCTAATTCCAGTCAACAACAACAACAACCAACAAAAAACAAACAAAAAGAACCCCACAGAACTAATGAATAAGAATATCCCAATCGAAACAATCCTGGTCAGGAGTATAATCTCCAGTTAAAGAATTAAGTTGTGACAATAACATTGGTAACTTAGTACTACAGCACTAAATATAATTGTTAAAGTTGTGAAGGGGAAAAGTTACATAATGAAAAAAAATCTGACTTTCAAGGCAGATGTATTAGGGTAACGGTAGTTACTGTAACACACAGACTGTTACAAATACCTGGCAAATAGGCTAGAAGTAGAGTTCTTGTTCATGTAACAATTCTGGGCAGGCAGAAACTCTCCACTCAGTCCTTCTGAATCTACAACACGTGGGTCTCAAGGTTACCCTGGGGGTCATCCTTATTCCAGCCATTCAGAGGGGGAAGAGAGTATTAAGCAGTGTTGGGGCTTTTGAGGGGCCAGGCTCAGAAGTAGCACACAACTCTTCAGTCCACATTCAATTGCCACAGCTGGGTCATGTGGCCACACTGAATTGCAGGGGAGACTGGGAAATGTAGTAGTCCAGGCTGGGAAGGAGCGGAGAGCCCGGATGTGGATGAGCATCTAGCAGTCTCTGCTGGAGTGGGAATGCATCTTCCTGAAGGTAGCCCTTTTGCTCCCCTTCCCATAAGACTTGTCATCATCTTCCATGTATCAGAGTCATGGGACCTTGTCTAACCTCACCAGCCAGGTAGATAGTCTTCAAAGGCAGGACACATTCAACTTCTCCTACATCTCCAGCCCTGACCCAGGGCCTGCTGGAGAGTAGGAGCTCGTTATATGTTGGTGGAATGATGGAAGGTGAGTAGACAATTCAGATCATTGTTCACAAGCTCCTGAGATATATGGGAAGCCCTCGCCTGAGCGTGACCTTGTGTCCAGTCCTATGAAGGGCTCAGGCTGCCTTGGGTTAAGGGAGGGCAAGTCAAAGCATAAGGGAAAGGATTTCAAGACATAGGCAAATTAATCCCTCTTAACCCCACACACTCATACAAAATATGTATCACAATAATAGCTCCTATTCATTGAGTATCTATTAGGTGCTGGTTATCGCAAGAAGGTATGTGCGTGATCTCATCAAATTCTCGCAGCGGCCCCATGAGGTAAGTGATTAGCTCTGTTCCCTGGTGCAGAAACTGAGGCTCAAAGTGGTGAGACGTGAAGCTGGAGTTTGAGTGTAAATACGCTAGACCTCAACCTGTGCTCTTGACCTCTGTCAGCATCTGAAGAAAACAGGATAGGTTGGGCGGCAACCAGGTCTGGAAGAGCCCTGGGCGGGCAGGCAGGAGCCCTGGGTTTGCATCCCAGCTCCGCATCTGGCTCTGTGTGACTGAGAGTGGGTTACCTCATTTGTTCAGCACATAGTTCCCCAGCTGGCTCTGTGCCAGTCACAGGATATGGAGAGGAAAGTCCCATTCCCAAGTTGCAGTGCAGCAGGGGGGCTCTGTGCCACTGGTTTGATACAATATGACAAGAGGGTCATTAAGCATTTCTTCCTCTTTGGCTCTGTTGTCTTCCTCTGAGAAACTCTGAGCAAGGGGTTGGGACGTCAAGGGTTGCAAACTCAAAGGCTGACAGAGCCAGCATGGAATGCAGACTGGCTCCACTGCTTCCAGCTTTGTGACCTGTGACCCAGGCAAGTCTTCTCTGAGCCTCAAATTCCTCATCTGTTGCGTGGGGACACACATTTACATACCGAGCTCATAGGGTAGTGCGTATATATATATAACATACCTAGCTCATAGGGTAACCATATACATATCTAGCATATAGGATAACGTGTGTGTGTGTGTGTGTGTATATATATATATATATATAAAACTAGCTCATAGGATTATATATATATGATTATATATGATTTATATATAATATAGGATTATGTGTATCTATAAAATATTATATATGTAATATATACCTTACATATTATATAATATATGCCTTATAGATATTTTATATTATATATATACCTTATAGATATTATAGAAATTTTATATATATATATATTAGCAATAGAAGTGGGGATTGCTCAATGAGGGAGCAGATGCTCCAACTAAATCCTGCCGTGCTGAATGAATTCAGTGTTGCCAGATCCTCCAATTATTCAAGAAAAGCCAGATATTGCCATTTTAATGTTCAAAATGTGTTCAAATAGCTCCTGATTTTAAAAACTTTGTATGAGCTAAAGAAAACATCTGTGGGCCAGATTTTGCCCCTGGCCCTGTGGACTCCATAACAGCTAAGGTCTCTGCTGATTCTCATCTTCTAGGATCTCTGAATAGGAAAGAGGACAACAAGGGAGGGGTTGCCCCCAACTTAAGCTTACAGGATCAGAATCAGATGCACACAACAGAAAGTCCTAAAATAATAGTAGCCAAAACAAGAAAGAAGTCTATTTCTCTGTCCTGTGAAAGAAGTCCAAAGGCTGGCAGTGCAGGCTGGTATGGCAACTCCATGAAGATGGTTCCTTCCATCTCTCTTTCTGCCATCCCTAGCAAGTGGCCCCTTTCCTCATTGTGCAGTATGGCTGCTGAAGCACTGGCCATCACATCTGCAGCCCAGAGAGCAGAGTGGAGGAAGACCATTTCTCTTATAAAGATACTTCCTGACTTGCTCACAACACTACTATTTATATAGTCACATGGCCACACCTAATTGCAAAAGAGACTGGAAAATGCCTTGGAGCTAGGCGGCAAGGTAGCTATCTAAAAAGGGAGATTCTGTTACTAAAGAAAAAGAAGGTAGTAGATATTAGAAGGCAAATAGCCTAGTGTGTGAGGAGGGCATGTGGCTAGCTGGAGGGGGTGTTACCAGGCAGCTAGCCTCTGCCGCCCACTTCACCTTTCTGCCTCATGTCTTTGAGTCTTTTTCCGACCAAAAGAAAATTAGAGAACAAGACAAAAAGAGGCCAGCTGAATAGAATAATGACAGCAGCAACTTACCAAGGACCTGCTAGATTCCCGGCCCTGTGCTGAGCCTTGCTGTACATTCTCTCAGATCATCATGGTCCAGCCTCTCCCGAGAGGGAGCCTCCTGCTCCGGTGAGGAAGGGTCATGCCCTGCCTGTGCCAGCTGGGGTAGAAGAAATCCAGTTGTCCCACAGATGGTTACCCACCAGCCTTTCTGGTTTTAATTCTGCTCGGTACTCGGCCTTTGGAGATTCCTGGTCCCTCCGACCCCTGAGACTTTCTGAAGATCTTAAATTGTCTTGTGTCCTGATGGCTCCCCCTAAATTGTCAGGTTTCAACCTCTCGGGTTTCTTAAGTCAGTCCCCACTCACCATCTGCTTTCCAGCTTCCAGAATGTGGTTGACTCCTCTTATCTGCTGTCATCTTCTCACACGGTCTCTTTGTTCCAGCGGACAGGTGTGCATTTTTTTTTTAATGCCTTTATGTCCTCATACTGGAACTCCAGAGAACAGTGAAGGTAAATCTATCTGTTCAGTCTGCCACGTTTAACTGGCAGCCTCCAGCCTGCATCCTTCACTCGGGCAGCCCTCAGCGTAGAAGGATTGTATAGCATTCCCATGCCAGCCCCCCTTCTTCCTCACCAGCTCCAGGAGCCTGCGGGACCCTCAGCACATGGGGCTCTCTTTCTCCCCCTCTGAGTCGGGGTACGCTTATCTCCTGCCTCTACGGCCCCAGACCTGCTTCTCAAGGGCAGGGGTCTTGCCTCTTTCTTCTTTGCACTTAGACAGGACTGGGCAAGCCCGTGGCAGGTGGCTATGAGTCTCTGGTGTGGCTCATTCCTGAGAAGTCGGGGTGGGCTTTTTAGAGTTAAAATTCAAAGCTGGGGGTGTGAGCCAGTCATTTCTAAATTGGAACATCAGAGTAAATCTCCTCCCAAGGGTATATCCCCCCTGTGTTTACAATGGAGTCCAAAGTCAGCACTCAGGGGGAAAACCTGATAGAGTGCCCTCGTTCTTGTAAACCCCTTAGGAAGGTGCTGAGGTGGAGACAGACACACTGCTGCTGGGTGAATCTGACACAGCTGGCACGTCCTCCAGGGTTTCCTCCCCATGTCGTGCTTAAGTGCCCACAGGAGATCCTTGTTTGGGTTCAGAAGCCATGTTGTATGAACAATACGCATCCCCAGACCCCAGAATCCCCCTCAGTGGGTCCTGATGCTCACAATACTCATAAGAGAAGAGGCACATGGTCCCCAAGAACTAGGGTGAGCATCCGTCCCAGCTGGATGGGCCGGATGAGTTTTCTAGGATGCAGGAGTTCCAGTGCCACATCCAGGACAGTACCAGGGCAACCTGGATGGCTGGGTTACCATCAAGAACACCTGTGGCAGCAGGTTTGCTCCTTGTATGCCCTCCTGGGTGTGTACTTGTTGCACATGAGGCTTAAAATGGTTATTTTCTGTTTCCCACCCACCCCACCCCCACCTTGCCTAGCAAGGCAGATGGTGGAGTGGTTCAGAGAGTTCTAGAACTGGGATGCCTGGGTCCAAACGCCAGCTCCAACACCAGCTGTGAAGCAAGTCACTTCACCTCTCTCTGCCTCGGTTTCCTCATCTATAAAATGGGAAGAAGAATCTTAAGTTCTACCCCATAGGGTTATTGCAAGGATTAAGTGGGTTAATGGATGTAAAGCACTTAGAATGTATAAGTGCCCCAATTCCTTATCTAAAACACCGATGTCTCAGGGCCCTCATGCATTTTGGGATTTGGGGAGTTTGGGGGTTTTTGAAAGCACATGCCATAGGTTATAGTAAGACACTAGCGGTGGGGGGATGAAATTAGGAGTTTGGGATTAATATACACGCACTACTATATATAAAATAGATAACCAACAGGGACGTACTATATAGCACAGGGATCTCTACTCAGTATTCTGTAATAACCTATATGGGAAAAGAATCTGAAAAAGAATGGACATATGTATATGTATAACTGAACAATTTTGCTGTATAACCTGAAACTAACACAACATTGTAAATCAACTATACCCCAATATAAAATAAAAAACTTTGAAAAAAGCTATTAGTTGAGGGTCTGGGTTAGCATACCATAATTAAACACATTAATATTTCTGCAGAGAATAATGTATGCGTATTCATACAACCGATCAGGTTGGGTTTTTGCCACCAAATGAGTTTGGGTGCTAAACTTAAATTATTTTGCTCAGACTTTCTGTCTCCCACCAGAAAGTTGAGTAAGGTATTGTAGGCCTCTGTAAGGGTTTGTGTTATTAGTGTTTAATGCACATCCGGTGTAACTGCTATGTAATCACTTCTTGAGAGCAGCTCAGAGCTTTTGTGCCCAAGGCTCTTTTAGGTTCATGGAGTTTTCAAGCAAAGCCTTTCTGCATCAACAGCTCTGAACACACTTCACAGACAGAGGGGACTCTCTTTTCTTCTTTCTCTACCCGGGCCCTCAACTTAGTGATTTCTCTCTGTTCCTTTCAATATAGCGGCAGTGGAGGGGGAGTGTTGGATGCAAATTCAAGTCTCCAAGAGCCTTACCCAGTCTGAGCTGGGGAAGACAGCTGGCCCTCAGTGGAGGAGGGGAGGGTAAGCCTTGGAGAAGGTATGAGCAAACGATGCTTCTGGCAAAGCTGCCGTGGGATCCAGGCAGGAGTCTGGTCTGGGTAGGCGAGATCGTGGAGCCCAAGAAGGATCTGTGGCTTCTCAGCCGCCCCTGGGCATCCACAATCATCTCCACGGCAGATGCTGCCTCCCTTGCAGGAAAGCGTGGGAAGGGATGCCGGGAAGTTTCCTCAGGTGAGGTGCGTTTTCTCCGAGCCCTCCAGAAAACGTATGTTTGACAGGTGCTCAAGGTATTAGGGAATTAGAGTGACTGAGGGGGAGGCGAAGCCCCAGCCCAGCCCAGCCACTAAGAGAGGGCTCACCGGCCATGGCCGCTGAGCCTGCGCGTCCGGAGCCTGTGCTCCGCAAAGGGAGAGGCCACAACAGTGAGAGGCCCGCGTACAGCAAAAAAAAAAAAAAAAAAAAAAAGAGAGAGAGAGGGCTCACCGGGATGGCTCTGTCCACACCTCACAGGGTTCCCTCCCAGCCCTCACCACTTGGACATTCCTGGCACAGCCACCTCAACATGGGATGTTAATTTGCAGATTCATTTCTTTCGGGATTTGACTGTCTGGGAGGGAGAATTCGTTCCTGCTTCTTGTCAGTGGAGCTTAGGCAATCAAGGACACGGGCCCTTTCCCTAGAGGGAGAGGGACGGGGACGATCAGAGTCAGGCTTCTGAACCAGACCTGCAGACCCAGCTCCTCACTGCCTGTCGGGCGTTTCTAAGCCTTATGCCAACTGGAGTCACAGGGGAGTCAGGGTTTCCCTTCCTCTTTTCACCCCCTCCACCATCTGGGGTGCCCCCTCTCCGTCTTGGCCACCTAACTCCCCCTCCACCCCAAAAGGGCCTTAGACTTGGAACAGCTCCCTCTTTTGTCACTTCCTAAGAAAGATCCCAAGGAAGAAGACTGGAGTAGGAATTAGGAGACTTCAGTCCAAGTTTCAGCTCTATCCCCAACATACTGTGACCTGAAGCTGGCCCCCTGTCCCCTCTGTGCCTCAATTTCCCCATATGTTTGAGAGAGAGATTGAATTTGAGCAGAAGCTGCAAAATCAAATAGCTCTGGAAGCCAGGCAGACTGAGAGCAGGGATCAGGTGAGCTAGAAAACGCCAGCTAGGCTGAAGGGCACAACAGCTACAAAAGTCCAGCTCATCATTGTCACGTAGAAAAGTAAGCCCTGTGTTGCCAGATTTGGGAGTTTTCAAGAGAAGATGTATTAGTCAGGATAGGCTGCTGTAACAAAAAATCCCAAAGCACATGGCCTTAACATTGTAAAGATGTGTTTCCTGTTCCCACCATAGTCCAATGTGGAGGCTCCACACGGCCATGGATGAGCCCCGTTCCTTTCATCTTTGGCTCTGCCATCTCCTAAGGCCTAGGAGTCTCCCCTGGATCTTCTGCACCTGCCCCACAGACCCAGAAAAGAGTGTGGAGGATTGGGAGGGAGGTTTTAGGAACTGGGCACGAAGTGCTACATATTACTTCTGCCCACATTCCACTGGCTAGAATGTAATCACATGATCATCGTAACCGCAAGGGAGTCTGGGAAACAGAGTCTTGCTCTGTGCAGGGAAGAACAGGGTATGGGTTTGGAGAAAGGTAGACTTTTGGTGAAAGTCTCTGCCACAAGGTGAAAATCTAGATTTTATGTGAAACCTAATTTTTAAATATTGACAAGTAATTTAAAAAATTTTAAAGATATTATGTGGATTAAACAAAGCCTTCTTATGAACTGTATAGCCCACATGCTACGTCTGTGACCACTAGGTTAGAGGGTCTCATCTTGCCCAAATGAGCTATGCTTCTACAGGGATGGGCCATTGATTGGTGAGATGGCTGTTTTCATTTACTCACTCACACGTTCACACAGTCATTCAACAAACGTCTGTTGAAATCCTACTCCATGCCAGACCTTGTGATAGGCAGTGAGGATACAAGAACAACAACAGCGAAAAAAAACCCATTCCCTCCCTTGAGGAGCTCACGGTTGTTTTTACCCCTGGGTAGAAAATAGTGTTCAATTTTTAAAATGTAATTTTAGACTCATTTGCCATTGTACTACATATTAACAGAGGAGCATTCCTTAACAGGAAAAAATGACTTCCTGGGGGGAATTCTAGGTTAAGGACTGATAGGGAGAGCAGTAAGCAGAGCCAGGAGCCCTGATTGGAATATCCCCTCCAAGCTTTACCATATGGGTGGGCCCAAGTAAGTGGTTTGTCCTGGCTGAGCCTCAGTCTCCACCTCCGTGAAATGGGGATGGTAGTACCTATTTTTCAGGGCATCGGGGAAACAAGAGAAGCAGGTAGCAAAGCTGAGCTTGGTGCCTGGCACACAGTAGATGCATTACCCCTTGTCCCCCAGTGGCCACTGTGGTGAGCCAGGGGTGACTGCCTTGGGACAGTCAGTGTCCCAGCATCTCCCTTAATTCCCAGCTAGCGTTTACTGGGTGTGACCCTGGGCCAGGCCCTGTGCTGGGTGCTGGGGACACTTGGTGAGAAAGGAATGGCCCACCGAGAGGAATTCATAATCCAGAGGCAGCCACCTTCTGACCTCTGTGCGTGTGAGGCTCACCCGTGACAGAGGTGTGCCCTTCATCCCCTCAAATCAAGAGGCAGGTGGGAGGGCAGAATACATGCTCAGTCCGGAGTTACTTTACCATAACAAGCAGGTTGGTCATCTTGGTTGACATCAGTCAAGAAGAAGCAACAGCAGAAGCTTTGGAAGGACCCTCAAGGGACTGGGGTGTGGATGGGCTCAGGCTGGAGAGAGAAAGAAAGGGTTCTGCTTAGACCCTGGTTCACAAAGAGAGCCCTGCACAGACTTTGAAAACAAACATATGCTTACCAAAGGGGAAACATGGAGGGAGGGATAAATCAGGAGTTAGGGATTAACATATACACACTACTATATATAAAACAGATAATCAACAAGGACCTACTGTATAGCACAGGGAACTCTACTCAATATTCTCTAATAATCTATATGGAAAAAGAATCTGAAAAAGAACGGATATATGTATAACTGAATCACTTAGCTGTACCCCTGAAACTAACACAACACTGTAAATCAACCAAACTCCAATATAAAATAAAAATTAAATTCAAACAAGCCAAAACCAAAGAGAGCCCTGCAACTTGGTGCTGTCTCCAAGGGCCAGAAAACTTCCTCTAATCTAACGCTGTCTAAGGTCCTCCAGCCAGCCCTGTGGGGGGGAGGGGAGGTCATAAGGCTCATTTTAGAAATGAGGATATGGAGCGAAGCATAGAGAGATGATTCCAACTTGCTCAAAGCTACAGGGCTGCTAAGAAGTGGCCGGGAGATTCAAACCCAGGTTCACACTCTTTTCTATGCTTCACAACCGTGGTGCTGGGGAGGGAGATTTCTGCTCTAGGACTCAGATGACCTCCTCTGGGGGTTCCTCATCAGCCACCCAGGATGGAGGAAGGGAAGCTGGCCAGCTCGGGCTCTGAAGGGGTCTGGCAGGAAACACAGTTCTATGTCCGAGGCCTGCAGGCTGTCTGGGAAGCTGGAGTTCCTCCCTCCCTCTCTCCCTTCCTTCCTTCCTTCCTGGTTGACTCCCAGCTCTGACAGTTACTGTCTGGGTGAACTCGGCAGGTCACTTCAGCCTTTGGAGTCTATGGTTGTACTATGTACCTGGCTCTGCTCCAAGTATACGGAGGGGACAGGGTGAGCTAGACAGACAGACGTGGCCTCCAGCCTCATGGGGCAGCTAACCTATTTTGGAGGCCTCCTGGATGAAGTGATGCTTGAGCAGAGATTGACAAGATGAGAAGCTGTAACCCACATGCAACAGCGGTAGGCGGAGCAGAGGCTCCATTCTGGGAAGAGGCAGAAATGGATTTGCCAGGCTTACCATGAAGCTACAAAGCTACAAAGCTACAAAGCTTAAGCTCCTCACTTGCCAGACACCTTCCAGTGACCTGGGAGGGGCCCAAGCAAGGCACACTCAGGATCACATGGTGTAGAGTTTGCCAAAGTAAGCTAATTTAACTGCAGCTGGATAAGAATGCTGCCTCTTTGACTTTCCCCTCGGTCATACTTCCCCGCATTTGGGGTATTGCTGGCATGGCGGTGGCATTTTTGAGGAGCTAGCAGCTAAGGGGAAGTTGTCACGGAATACTGCATTGATGAAAATAACAAAACTCAAAATACATCATTGCTAAGAGGACATTGGCAACAAACTGATTAATAGGCGGCAACTTATTCAAAGGATTTTTAAGATTAATGATCAAGGAAACATGAAAAGTCCTGAAATCTTACACCTCCTCTATGAAAGAAACTTGATAGATGTTTTTCTAAATTTGACAACAATCCTAAAATTTTATGACCTCACCCATAATGAGTTGTGAAGTTGAAAGAAACTTTTCTAAACTATCAACAATTAAAACAAACAACCAAACAAACAAAAACAACCAACCAAACAAAAAAACCTTTTGGTCAACTGTGCTAGAGAAAAGGCTAAATTATCTTCTTATTTTCTCTAAAGAAAATGACATTGGGACTTTCCTGGCTGCACAGTGGTTAAGAATCCACCTGCCAAGGCAGGGGACACGGGTTCGAGCCCTGGTCCAGGAAGATCCCACATGCCACGTAGCAACTAAGCCCGTGCGCCACAACTACTGAGCCTGCGCTCTGGAGGCCGCAAGCCACAAGTACTGAAGCCTGCGCACCTAGAACCTGTGTTCTGCAACAGGAGAAGCCACTGCAATGAGAAGCCAGCACACTGCAACAAAGAGTAGCCCCCGATCGCCACAACTAGAGAAAGACCCAAACACAGCCAAAAATAAATAAGTAAAATTTTTTTAAAAAGAAAAGAAAATGGCATTACAAAATCAATGTCATATGAAGAGGTTATCCTAAAAGTATACAGCCAAAAGGTAGGAATAAAAATGTTATAGAGGTGTATCAGGTGATAAATGTAAATATTATGTTATTTTTCTAGATATTGTCTAGTGTTCATCAGCTTTTAAAAATTCATTGTGGTTTTTCATCGCAAATTTTGCCATATTTAGGTACACTTACGCTATCATCTGCTTATTATTTTTAATTAATTTCATTAAACAAATATTTACCAATTATCTACTTGTCTAGGCACTGTTGAGGTTTGGGAGATAACAGAGGTGAACAAATAAGACAAAACTCCTTGCCCTCATGGAGCACATGTCTCAAATTTATTTTAAACAGATACCTGATATCACCTCAGTCAATTGAAAAACCAATATCACTTGAAAAAGATGACGATTTATTTATTATTTTTAAAATTTTACCTTATTGACATATGGTTGATTTACAATGCTGTGTTAATTTCTGCTGTACAGCAAAGTGATTCAGTTATATGTATATGTACATTCTTTTTCATATTCTTTTCCATTATGGTTTATCATAGGATATTGAATATAGTTAGTTCCCTGTGCTATATAGTTGGACCTTGTTTATCCACTCTATGTATAACAAATTGCATCTGCTAATCCCAAACTCCCATTCCATCCCTCCCCCACCCCCTCTCACCCTTGGCAACCACAAATCTATTGTGGTCTTTATGTGTGTCTCTATTGTGTGTCTCTATGTCTGTGAGTCTGTTTCTGTTGAAAAAGATTTAAAAAATGAAAATAGTAAAAGCAAAACAATGCTGGCCTCACACACACACAAAAAATTCGTTGTGGTTTTGTTTCTGGTTCTAAATACTCACATTCTTATCTGATTTTTGGTTCTCTTTTCCTTAAAGGAGGTCTCCCAGCTTTATAAGTTTCAGGTCCACAAAACCTGGATGCACTTCTTTGGAGTGGATATGGCATGTGCAAAGGCCCAGAGGTAGTGGGGTGGGAGCTTGGCTGTGATCAAGGAATAGAATCACACAGAGGACAGACAGAGGAGGAGCGAAGGGTATTGCCCATAATCCTGAAATGGCCTCTAGTCACTGGCTGTGGCCAAAGAGGGGATGGAACCTTCAGAGCCTTATCCAGAGAGACCAAGGCCAAAGACAGGACCTCCTAAGTCATTTCCTCCACCTCCCACCAGTGCAGGAATCCTCTCCCTGACATCTGCCCACCAAGCCTTAGCTCTGCACACTTCCTGGCTTGGGGAGCTCACTTCCTCCCCCAAATCTGACACTATCATAGGTCAAAACTCTGGTGGTGGCTTCTTCCTTCAGGCTGACCACTGTCTGTGGTTCCTTCTTGGGTCATCATCTTCCCTAGGGTCCCCAGAAATAATTGGTTGCTTCTTCCCATCTCATTATAGCTCTGCAGACACGTGAGGCCAGTGCTCATGTTCGTCTCTACCCAGGATTACCTGGCTTCCTTCAAAGATTCCTCTTATGACTTGCCTTCCAAAGCCTTCCTCATCCATTATGATTTCTATCCACACATACATATGTGATGACAACGATGACGATGACAATGATGATGATGATAGCTGACACACCTTGAGTGCTTACTGCATACTAGGCTCTGGGCTGGGTGCTGTTTATGCTTAATCTTTATGGCAATCCTGGGAAATAGATACAGCTATGAAGCCCATTTTACAGATGAGGAAACTGAGGCTCAAAGAAATTAAATAACCTTTCTAGGTTACACAACAGATAGGTGGCATAATCGGACTCTCTGACTTTAGAGCTCATGCTTTTAGTCACCACATGAAGTGGCTGGAAGTAGGGAATTCCAATCTGTGTATATGAGAATAATATTATTTTTTGTCTATAATCAATGTAGGTCGTTTCATCAGGAAGCTATGCTAGTTATATTTGTATATATGTCTAGTATCTAAACTTTAAAATGCACAATTCAAAACTTGACAGAATTGAAGGGAGAATTAGAATCTACAAAAACAGTTGAAGATTTAAAAACATTTTTTTAAATTGCAATAGTAAAATACACATAACATAAAATTTACCATATTAATCACTTTAAGTGTATAATTTTGCCGTGTTATATATATTTACATTTTGTCCAACTGATCACCAAAGCTTTTTCATCTTGTAGAACAGAAACACTACCCATCAAACAACTCCCCATTCCCCCTCCCCTCAGACTCTGGCCACCACCCTTCTACTTTCTCTCTTTTTTACATATATACATACATATATATGCTTGAATATATTTTATTTTATTGAAGTATAGTTGATTTACAATGTTGTGTTAATTTTTTATACATTATTTTTCATATTCTTTTCCATTATGGTTTATCAAAGGATATTGTATATAGTCCCCTGTGATACACAGTAGGACCTTGTCATTTATCCATCTTATATGTAATAGTTTGCATCTGCTAATCCCACCCTTCTGCTTTCTATCTCTATGAATCTGACTACTCTAGGGACGTCATATAAGTAGAATCATATAGTTCTTGTCTTTTTGTGACTGGCTTGTTTCACTTAGCATGATGTCAAGATTCAGCCATGTTGTAGCATGTGTCAGAATTTCCTTTCTTTAAAATTTATTTATTTATCTATTTATTTATTTATTTTTGTCTGCGTTGGGTCTTCGTTGCTGTGTGCAGGCTTTCTCTAGTTGCGGTGAGCGGGGGCTACCCTTTGTTGCGGTGCACAGGCTTCTCATTGCAGTGGCTTCTCTTGTTGCAGAGCACGGGCTCTAGGGTGGGAAGGCTTCAGTAGTTTTGGCACACAGGCTTAGTTGCTCCACAACATGTGGGATCTTCCCGGACCAGGGATCAAACCCGTGTCCCCTGAATTAGCAGGCGGATTCTTAACTACTGTGCCACCACGGAAGTCCTCCTTTCTTTTTAAGGCTAAATAATATTCCATTGTATGTATATACACGTTTTGTTTATTCATTCATGTATCAGTGGATATTTGGGTTGCTTCCACCTTTTGGCTGTTGTGAATAATGTCGCTGAGAACATGTGTGTACAAATGTCAATAGTTGGAGGTTTTAATAGCTGTTTCTCAGTCAATGATAAGTCAACTAGTAACACACCAAATCAGTAAAAACCCGATGATCTAAATAACACCAGCAACCACCTTGAGCTAACTGACATTTACTGGTTCATTATACCCAACGTTGGTTCATTATACCCAACGACTTCTCTTCAAGTGCGCGTGGCACCTTCACCAGGGCAGACTTATGCTCTGCCTTCAGCTAGTCTCTGTATATTTCAAAATACTGAAATCTTACAGTGTCTTCACAGTGGAATGGAATTATATATTAATAACACTATATCTAAATAACCACAGATATTTTGAAATGTATTTATACATTTATAAATAACTCAGGCATCCAAGAAGAAATCATGGAGAAAATTAGAAAATATTTCAAACTAAGTGAAAAATGAAAATACAGTGTAACATCATTTGTGGGATGCATCTAAAGCAGTGTCTAGGGGAATTTTTAACTTTCAGTGCTTATATTAGGAAAGAAGAAAGGTCTTATACTCTGGCCTTTATGGAGAGTCTCTCAAATATCTTAGAATAAATCTCTCTTGTTTGAACCAGAGTGGTTTCTCTTGTTTCCAAGTAAGAGTCTCGGTTGATCAGGTAATTGGTACCAGGAGTAGGGTCTGTGATGATTAATGTTATGTGTCCACTTGGCTGGGTTCTGGTGCCCAGTCGTTTGTTCAAGTATAGATGTTTCTATGAAGGTGTTTTAAAGATGATTAACATTTACAACCAGTTGGCTTTAAGAAAAGGATGTTACCCTCCGTAATGTAGATGGGCCTCCTCCAGTGAACTGAAGGCCTTAAGTGCAAGAACTGAGTTTTCCCAGAGAAGAAGGAATTCTGCTCCAAGACTGCAACATAGATCTCTCTCTCTCTCCCTCCGTCCCTCCTTCCCTCTCTCTCTCTCCATATATTATATAGATGTGCATGTATGTGTGTGTGTGTGTGTGTGTATGTGTGTCTTAGTGAGCCAGCTAAGATGTGTAATACTTACTGATCACCAAGTCCTATTGGCATGATATCCTCAATAAATTGGACCAGCATGGTACTTGTGAGATGTTCACGCAGAGCTGGACGTCTGTCCTCATCTTCTGAAGCAGGAAGTTAAATGTCCAGTCAAAGAGAGTGTGACACATGCCGTGCTGGGGGACCCACAGGGGTGGCGAGAGAACAGAGGGGCCCTGCGCCAGCCCAAATGCCAGAGTACTTCCCAGGGGAAGAGACGTTTCCACTGAGACCTGTCGGCTGAACCAGAGTTAGCCAGTTTGAAAGAGTTACAGGAAGAGATGGGAAGTGACATTCCAGGCAGAGGGGACAGTAAGTGCCAATGCCTGAAAAGAGGGAAAGCCTGGGGCTTTCAGGGGACCATAAGAGGTTTAGTGTGACTAGATGGTAGGATGCAAGCAGGAGTTGGCCTGGGTGGTGGTGAGGAGTGGGGATGGCTAGCAGGTCTCTGCTTCTCTCACTTGACGTCGTCATATGAACCTCATCCTATGTCAGGAAGCATTCTTCTACTGCAGGAGTTCTAAGGGCTGCATGGTATTAATCCCTTGTACGTTCTGTTGCATAGTAACCAGTCCCCCAGTGTTGACCATTTAGATTATTTCTAGTTTTCCCCTATTATAAACAATGCTGTGATGAACATCTTTGTCCATACATCTTAGTGCACAGGTATTATTATCTCCATATAGTAAAGATGGAAGTTGTGGGAGCTGCCCAGGGCCCAGGCTTGAATGCTGCCTTGGAGAGACCTGAGTGACATTTGTTTGCCAAGCCAGTTCTGGGGCCTCTTGGGCAGCCCTTTGTTGGGTGTCTGCTTAAGGGGCCATAAACAGGGAGATGCTGGGAGAAGGCTTCAGGGAGTGATAAAAAGCCCTGACCATAATCTCTGGCTGCCCAGGCTAGATAGAGACTAGGGAGGAGACCCAGATCCTGGGCCCTACATGTCCTGTAAGCTGCATGTTTGTCCAGCCGGCTGGGTGCACCAGCTCCCGGCCTCTTCCAAGAAGAAAACAAAAGTACTTAAAGTGCAGGTCTGAAAAGTTGGGGTGCTATATGTGGGGTTCAAACCCTTCACTCCTCAGGGAGAAGATCAGGGTTTTGAGTTCCTTTCCACTGTGGGACACCGTGCCAGGGACGGGGTTTACGGCGAGATTGTCTCTCAGCCTCGCCTACCTGCTTCCATGTGAGGTTTTTCTCATTCTCTTGATGCGTAGGGGTCACTCAGCTGGTTTTGGAGTTTTTTTTTTCAGAGGAAACTCTTCCATATGTATCTGGAGAGTCCGTGAGTCCGTGGGAGGAGGTGAGTTCAGCAGCTCCTGTGTCGGCATCTTGAACGGGAACTACAACAAAAGTACTTCGGACTGAGCGTAGACCTTCCAGATGAGCCTGGGTTCAAATCACAGCTCTACCACAAAAGAGCTGCGTGACTCTGGGCCACTTACTCAAAACCTCTGAACCTCATCCTCATCTGTACAATGGGGAAAATGACCTACCAAGGGTGTTGTGAAAGTTAAATGAGATTACCAAGTACTTGGTCCATAGTCCATGCTCTTAATAAATGACGGCGTATATTTTCATTGTCATCTTGGGTTTCCATCCTTTTAAAAAGTATATTATAACAGCTTTATTGAGACAAAATTCCCATGCTATACAATTTACCCAGTTAAATTATAAATTTATATAATTTATAAATTTAAATTATAGAATTCAATGGCTTTTACTATATTCATCACAAACAATTTTGGAACTTTCTCATCATTCCCCTCAAAACCCCTGTACCCATTAGCAGTCATTCCCTAGCACCCCCCTCCCCCTGCTAATTTCCTGCCCCTCCCGGCCCAAGGCAACCACCAATTTATTTTCTGTCTCTATGTCTCTATATGAACTGTTCTGGACAGTTCATATAAATGGAATCATACAAAATGGAAATCACACAAAGTCTCTTGTGTCTGGCCTATTTCACTGAGCATAATGTTTTCAAGGTCCCTCCACAGTGCAGCACACATCAGTTCTTCATTCCTTTTTATTGCCAGAAAAGAGTCCACTGTGTGAATAGACCATATTGAATAGGTCCATGCACCAGTTGATGGGCATTTAGGTTGTTTCCAGCTTTTGGCTCTTGTGAATAATGCTGCTATGAACATTTGTGAGTGGACATATGTTTTCATTTCTCACGGGTACAGACCTAGAAGTGGAACTGCTGGGTCATATGGTAACTCTACTTTTAATATTTTGAGGAACTGCCAGACTGTTTTACAAAGCAGCTGCACCATTTTACTTTCCCACCAGCAGTGTACAAGTGTTCTCATTTCTCCACACCCTAACACTTGTTATTGTCTGTCTCGTTGATTATAGCCGCCCTAGTGGGTGTGTAGAAGTACCTCACTGCAGTTTTGATTTGCATTTTCTGGCTGGCTATAGGCTCATTTTTTTCGATGGCCTCCCCTTCATGTCCAGGGATAGATAAATCCTGGGACACACCCCTTTCCTAATATGGAAACACTAACTTGTCCCAAAGAAAGAAAAGAATCTTATATGTCTGTTATTAACCCACAACATTTCTTAATGTTGACTCTTCCATAACTCAATTGACTATTTCCCAGTTTGGGGGCATTGGGAAGTTTCTAATTTTCTTCTATTATCTCTAATAGTTATAAATTACTGGCTGTCACACAGAAAATGCCCATCAGAAGGGAACAAAAGCAGGATAGAAAATAGTTTAATCATCTAAGCTGAAAAAAATGTTTGTTAATCCATCCAAATGTGCTTAAAGCACCATCTTAGTGTCAAGCCTCGTGCTAGCTTACTTATGAACAAAGTCTGGAAAGAAATAGCAGAAATAAAAATACTAAATAGGGGTAGAGGATTAAGAGGTACAAACTATCAGGTATAAAATTAGCTACACGGATATATTGTACAATATGGGGAATATAGCCAATATTTTACAGTAACTATAAATGGAGTATAACCTGCAAAAATTCTGAATCACTATATTGTACACTTGTAACATAAAATATTGTACGGCAACTATTAATTTTAAAAAACTATTGGGCTTCCCTGGTGGCGCAGTGGTTAGGAGTCCACCTGCCAATGCAGGGGACACGGGTTCGAGCCCTGGTCCGGGAAGATCCCACGTGCTGCGGAGCGGTTGAGCCCACGAGCCACAACTACTGAGCCTGCACTCCAGAGCCCTAGAGCCACAACTCCTGAGGCCCGGGCGCCTAGAGCCTGCGCTCTGCAACAAAGGAAGCCACTGCAATGAGAAGCCCATGCACCGCAACGAAGAGTAGCCCCCACTCACCGCAACTAGAAAAAGCCCGTGCACAGCAACAAAGACCCAACACAGCCAAAAATAAATTAAAAAAAAAAAAAAACTCTTAATTAAAAAGAAAGAAAATACTACTTGTGTTGGGGGTGATGGGGTTCTAGGTGACAGGTGCCCCACCCTTCCCCACCTCTATTTCCCAAACTAGACCATTGTTATATTAGCTTTGCGATGATAAAACCAAGGGAAAGAAGAAAAAGACAACTGATCTAAGGATGATGGGAGAAACATTTCTTGAGCCAGACCCTCAAAGCTATTATTTTGTGGAATCTCCATACAACCCCTGGGAGGTTATTAATAATAATAATGATGATGGCCAATATTATGGTACCTTTTGTGTGTCTGGCACTGTTCCACCAGTGTGGGACCATTACTGTCCCCATTTTACAGATGAGGAAACTGAGACTAGGCAACGAGCTGCCCTTCCACTTTGGTGCTCTGTCTTTCCACATCACATACATGTGCAAAGCTGCACATAAACTCGGGCTCACACGTAAGTCTACATCTGCACCCTCGGATAGGAGAACACATACCACAGCCAGATACACATATGCACTCACACACAGGACTGCTTATATCCACAGGCATGTGCACGGGAACGCACTGTACATGTGGGCTCACGTGCGTGTGTGTGTGTATATATATATATATATTTATACCCATGTGCACACAGGCCATACACTTCTGGACATACATCTGTCTAAGACTGGGGAAAGAAGTGCAGATAAAGGGGCCAAAGTCCAACTCTTGCCTCCTCCCCCCATCCTCAAAGTGCCATCTGCTGCTGGCAGGTGTGTACAGGAGGGGGTGGGGCATGCACAGGTGGCTCTAGGCTCAAAGGGTAGAGATGACCTTGCACTAGAAACCCAGGGCCACCAACTAACTTCTAAATGGGGCAACAGCAGCTAAGGGGCCTCCCCTGATGGACAAACCCCCCAGCCAGAGGCCCTGAACTGAGGGCCTGCAGCATGCCCAACGCTGTGCCAGGGGCTCCAGGGGCTGTACAAAAGACGGCATGATCCGGGTCCTCCAGGGCTCCCCAGGGCATCGAGAAGATAAGATTCACACCCAGCAGCCCCTCCAAGAGGTAGCATGGCAGAGTGGTCACCTGCAAGTGTTTCAGTGACAGGATGCCTGGCTTAGAATCCTGGTTCTACCATTTACTGGCTGTGTGATCTGGGCAAGTTGGTTAACGGACCAGTGCCTCAGTTTTCCTATCTGTAAAATGGGGGAAATTCTAACACCTACTTCTTAGGATTGTTGCTTAACCACTACTACATAAGTATGTATTTGTAAGATAAGCTGTTTTGGACAAAGGGGTGTGAGGATGAAGGATGAAGAACAGGCACTGAGCAGAAAGAACTTCCTCAGGATCCTGGCCCTGCATCCCATTAGCTGTGTAACCTCAGACAAGTCACACAACCTCTCTGAACCTCAGCTCCTCCTTTGTAAACTCTGCACAAGTCATTCTTGATCATTAAACACGTTATCTATTGAGACCTTACTATGCACCAGGCATCATGCTAGGCACGGAGAATATGGCGGTGAGCAAGCCGGGTGGTCCCTGTCTGCATGGAGCCTGCTGTCTTAGAGGAAGGATGACGTGGAAACACCTGGTACACAGTAGGTGCCCAGTCAGTGTCCCTCCCTTTCTTCCTTTTCCATCATGGTAAAAGCAATGCATCAACACTGTAGAGAGTTTGGAGGATAGAAGAGGGCTGAGGTGGTAGAAATCTATCACCCAGAATCCCACTACCCCTAACAAAAACCCCTGGCTTCATTTTTGTCAATCTCCTTAACCAGCACAGGGCTAGGTTCATGGTGAGGCGCTCAACACAACACTTGGATCAATCAACACATTACATTTGTCATCAGCAGGAAACAGCAAATTACACTGTAGCATATTTACTGGGGGAAAGCGACACAAACAATCATGGCCATACCTTCTCCACAGAGAGGCTCTTCCCTTCTTTGGGACCAGTAACATTTCCATTTTATAGAAAAGGACACTGAAGCTCAGAGAGGTCAAGTCACTTGCCCAAGGTCAAGAGACAGAAACGTGAAGAGCCAGCTCCAGAAACTAGAGCTCTTTTACCCACACTGTCTTGGGCTGTGGGATGTAGCAAGGGATGGACATGAGGGCTTTGGGCATGAGGACCCTTGTGGGCCAGATGCAGCCTGCCTCCACCACTGGCAGCCAGACCTAGGAACACAGGAAACTGTCAGGCTCCTGGCTGGCCTTGGGGGTCTCTTTTGAGCCCGGAAACCCCTCACTCTTACCCCTTAGGGAGCTCCGGGACACCTGCTTAGCCAGGGCGCAGTGACCGGATGTCGTTTGTGATTTCTGGTGCCCTCTAGTGGGCAATGAGAGCAAACCTCTGGATCCCTCAAGTTGCTGGGAGCCAGCCTTGCCGGAGTCAGCAGCTCCTGCGGCCGCTAATGATAGCTGCCACACAACGCAGGCTTACCGATCTAACGCAATTCCTGCAACGACTCTCTCCAGGTAGGAGTCGTTATTACCACTTGATATAAATAATCTGAGACTTGGGAAAATGACTTTCCAAGGGCACATAGCTAATTGGTGACGGAGCCAGGAGTCAAGACCTTGGAGCTCAGAGGAGGAAGAGAGCATCGTCAAGGAAGGCTTCCTGCACCAGGAGACGGTCCCACGTGGCTGGACACAGAGGTGGAGTTACATCCCCCTCCAAGACCTTTGGAGGGGCTCTGCAACGCATTTACGTGGTCACATGTTTGAGAAAATTTGCAAAATTAAGACATTTTACTTACAATTGGTTAAGACCACAGTCTCTTTCTACTCCAGGCCTAGAATCATGTCTTCACCTAGTAGGTGACAAAGATGTATCAATAAATAAATTATGTGTTTAATAAATTGTGTTGAATGAATGAATGAATGCATGATAGAGGAATAAATGAATGAAGTGGCATTTACTTCAATCTTAAAGGAAGGGCAGGATGTTAGTGAGTGTTTCTCATGCAACCTAGGCATGCCCTCCACAGACAGATCGACTCAAGCCATGCGTGGCCTTGAATGTCAGGGCGAGAAATCAGGCGATGGAGAGCCATGGGAGGTTTCAGAGCAGAGGAAGGACTTGAGTGTAACTGTCAATTAGGCAAGAGTTGAATGGCAGATACGAAGACAGGGCCCTGTGGCAGGACAGCAGATTGGCTCATATAAAGTGGTCCTCACCCAGCACCACCAAAGAGCTGGTGCTCAGGTGATGTGCTCATAGGGGTACTCTCCACTGGGGTGCTTTTTCGGGGAAAATGTCTCCAGAAGGCCCCTACAGTTCCCTGGGAGGGAGAATCCAGGCCAGGAGATTCCAAATGCCCTGGTGGGTGTTAAGCCTAGATTCGATCAACACTGTGTGTGCCCGGCCCAATGTGGAGGGAAGCTGGGGCCCTGACCAGGTCAGGAATGGGGTCACATGTGTATGAGGGTCCCAGGTATTGCTGCATGTCCCGTCCTTGCTGTGAAGTGAGGTGGCCATTCCACACAACAGGAGACTGAGGTCTGGAAGCTGGCGAGGCAGTGGTGGACCCATGAATATCCAGCTCTACCTGCTGCCTCCTTTGCTAAGCTCCAGGCCATCCTTTCTCTCCCCATCTCTGGACTTTCTAAATGTCAAGAATTCTAGCTACCAACCAAACAAAACAAACCAAAAAAACCCAGGGACTTCCCTGGTGGTCCAGCGGTTAAGACTCCACACTCTCAATACAGGGGGCCCAGGTTCGATCCCTGGTCAGGAAACTAGATCCCGCATGCCACAACTAAGAGTCCGCATGCCACAACTAAAAAGATCCTGTGTGCCGCAACTAAGACCTGGTGCAGCCAAATAAATAAAATAAATTCAAACAAACAAAACCCAGCTATTATATACTTAGCCTTGTTTTGTGCCACACCCTCTTTTAAGCTCCTTCATGTCCCATCACCTGATTATTCCTCCAGCAAGCCTGTGAGTGAGAGGAATGGTTATTATTTCTATTTTGCAGATAAAGAGTTGGAGAGCCCAGAGAGGCGAAGTTACTTACCCAAAGCCACACAGCAGAATTGCAATCAAACCCAGGCTCCAGACACAGCCCCTGGTTCCCCCCAGAGCTGCCCAGCCTCCTCTTCTGGTCCAAGCTGAGGCCGAGAAACTCAGCTTTGCCAACAGAGGGCGGTGTGCCCTCAAAGATTGAACCCTGCTTCCCAGACTCTGGCCAACAGAATCCTCCCTGCTGGGAACAACCCTGCTATCGCTGTTTATGATTCAGAAATACTTGACCCTGAGCGCTCACTTAGTCCCAGGTTCTGGTGGGGTCTGGGGAGCATGGAGAAATGTGCAGAGAAATAGAAAACACAGGCTT
This sequence comes from Aethalodelphis obliquidens, assembly GCF_003676395.1. Taxonomy (NCBI): domain Eukaryota; kingdom Metazoa; phylum Chordata; class Mammalia; order Artiodactyla; family Delphinidae; genus Aethalodelphis; species Aethalodelphis obliquidens. The sequence goes on along the minus strand of NW_020837986.1, from coordinate 2,389,881 downwards.
CAAAGGAGGTGAACCAATGGGTCACAGAAAAGGAAACATAATGGTTTTAACATATAACAAGATGCTGATCTTAACCCTTAATAAGAGAAAGCTGTGTTAAACCCACAAGGAGCAGGCACTTTTTATCTATCAGATTGGCAGTTATACAAGTGAGGGTGTGGAGAAACACACTCATACATTGCTGGTGGGATTAAAACCTGGTTTAACACCTATGGAAGGGAATCTGGTAACATCTATCAAAATTAAAAACACAGATACATCCAACAGAAACACAAAATGCATTCATTGAAAGACTTGTACCAGGCCTGCATGATCGAATATGGTAGCCACTAGCCACATGTAGCTATTGAGCTCCTGGAATGCGGCTAGTCCGAACTGAGATGTGCTGTAAGTGTAAGATAGACACCGGATTTTGTTAATGTGGAAAAAAAAGTAAAATAACTCCCTAATAACTTTTTTATATTGATGATGTGTTAAAATGATATTTTTGATAGGTGGATTAAATAATTTTTTTTAAATCCCACCTGTTTCTTTTTACTTTTTAAAATATGTCTGCTAGAAAATTTTAAATTCCATATATGATTTGCAATTGTGGTTCATATTTTTATTGTTGTAAAATGTACACAATATCAAATTTATTCTTTTTTGTTTGAATTTTAGAATTTTATTTATTTTTTTATACAGCAGGTTCTTATTAGTCATCCATTTTATACACATCAGTGTATACATGTCAATCCCAATCTCCCAATTCATCACACCACCACCGCCAACCCCCCGTGGCTTTCCCCCCTTGGTGTCCATACGTTTGTTCTCTACATCTGTGTCTCTATTTCTGCCCTGCAAACCTGTTGATCTGTACCATTTTTCTAGGTTCCACATATATGTGTTAATATATGATATTTGTTTTTCCCTTTCTGCCTTACTTCACTCTGTATGACAGTCTCTAGATCCATCCACATCTCTACAAATGACCCAATTTCATTCCTTTTTATGGCTGAGTAATATTCCATTGTATATATGTGCCACATCTTCTTTATCCATTTGTCTGTCGATGGGCATTTAGGTTGCTTCCATGACCTGGCTATTGTAAATAGTGCTGCAATGAACACTGGAGTGCATGTGTCTTTTTGAATTATGGTTTTCTCTGGGTATATGCCCAGGAGTGAGATTGCTGGTCATATGGTAATTCTATTTTTAGTTTTTTAAGGAAGCTCCATACTGTTCTCCATAGTGGCTGCATCAGTTTACATACCCACCAACAGTGCAAGAGGGTTCCCTTTTCTCCACACCCTCTCCAGCATTTGTTGTTTGTAGATTTTCTGATGATGCCCATTCTAACTGGTGTGAGGTGATAACCTCATTGTAGTTTTGATTTGCATTTCTCTAATAATTAGTGATGTTGAGTAGCTTTTCATGTGCTTCTTGGCCATCTGTATGTCTTCTTTGGAGAAATGTCTATTTAGGTCTTCTGCCCTTTTTTTTTTTTTTTTTTTGCGGTACGCGGGCCACTCTCACTGTTGTGGCCTCTCCCGTTGCGGAGCACAGGCTCCGGATGCGCAGGCTCAGCGGCCATGACTCACAGGCCCAGCCGCTCCGCGGCATGTGGGATCTTCCCGGACCGGGGCACGAACCTGTGTCCCCTGCATTGGCAGGCAGACTCTCAACCACTGCGCCAGACTATTCGAATAGTCATTTTCACAATATTGATTCTTCCAATCCAAGAACATGGTATATCTCTCCATCTGTTTGTATCATCTTTAATTTCTTTCATCAGTGTCTTATAGTTTTCTGCATACAGGTCTTTTGTCTCACTAGGTAGCTTTATTCCTAGGTATTTTATTCTTTTTGTTGCAGTGGTAAATGGGAGTGTTTCCTTAATTTCTCTTTCAGATTTTTCATCATTACTGCACAGGAATGCAAGAGATTTCTGTGCATTAATTTTGTATCCTGCTACTTTACCAAATTCATTGATTAGCTCTAGTAGTTTTCTGGTGGCATCTTTAGGATTCTCTATGTGTAGTATCACGTCATCTGCAAACAGTGATAGTTTTACTTCTTCTTTTCAATTTGTATTCCTTTTATTTCTTTTTCTTCTCTGATTGCCATGGCTAGGACTTCCAAAACTATGTTGAATAATAGTGGTGAGAGTGGACATCCTTGTCTTGTTCCTGATCTTAGAGGAAATGCTTTCAGTTTTTCACCATTGAGAATGATGTTTGCTGTGGGTTTGTCATATATGGCCTTTATTATGTTGAGGTAGTTTCCCTCTATGCCCACTTTCTGGAGAGTTTTTATCATAAATGGATGTTGAATTTTCTCAAAAGCTTTTTCTGCATCTATTGAGATGATCATATGATTTTTCTTCTTCAATTTGTTAATATGGTGTATCACACTGATTGATTTGCGTATATTGAAGAATCCTTGCATCCCTGGGATAAATCCCACTTATCATGGTGTATGATCCTTTTAATGTGTTGTTGGATTCTGTTTGCTAGTATTTTGTTGAGTATTTTTCCATCCATTTTCATGAGTGATATTGGTCTGTAATTTTCTTTTTTGTAGTTTCTTTGTCTGGTTTTGGTATCAGGGTGATGGTGGTCTCATAGACCGAGTTTGGGAGTGTTCCTTCCTCTGCGATTTTTTGGAAGAGTTTGAGAAGGATGGGTGTTAGCTCTTCTCTAAATGTTTGATAGAATTCACCTGTGAAGCCATCTGGTCCTGGCCTTTGTTTGTTGGAAGATTTTTAATCACAGTTTCAATTTCATTACTTGTGATTGGTCTGTTCACGTTTTCTATTTCTTCTTGGTTCAGTCTTGGAAGGTTATACCTTTCTAAGAATTTGTCCATTTCTTCCAGGTTGTCCGTTTTATTGGCATAGAGTTGCTTGCAGTCATCTCTTAGGATGCTTTGTATTTCTGCGGTGTCTGTTGTAACTTCTCCTTTTTCATTTCTAATTTTATTGATTTGAGTCCTCTCCCTCTTTTTCTTGATGAGTCTGGCTAATGTGTTATCGATTTTGTTTATCTTCTCAAAGAACCAGCTTTTAGTTTTATTGATCTTTGCTATTGTTTTCTTTGCTTCTATTTCATTTATTTCTGCTCTAATCTTTATGATTTCTTTCCTTCTGCTAACTTTGGGTTTTGTTTGTTCTTCTTTCTCTAGTTCTTAGGTGTAAGGTTAGATTGTTTACTTGTGATTTTTTTGGTTTCTTGAGGTAGGCTTGTATAGCTATAAACTTCTCTCTTAGAACTGCTTTTGCTGCACCCCATAGGTTTTGGATCATCATGTTTTCATTGTCATTTGTCTCTAGGTATTTTTTGATTTTCTCTTTGATTTCTTCAGTGATTTCTTGGTTATTTAGTAACGTATTCTTTAGCCTCCATGTGCTTGTGTTTTTTACGTTTTTTTCCCTGTAATTGATCTCTAATCTCATAACTTGCCATGGTCAGAAAGGATGCTTGATATGATTTCATTTTTCTTAAATTTACTGAGGCTTGATTTGCGACCCAAGATGTGATCTATCCAGGAGAATGTTCTGTGCAAACTTAAGAAGAAAGTGTAATCTGATGTTTTTGGATGGAATGCCCTATAAATATCAGTTAAATCTGTGTCTTTTAAATCTTGTGTTTCCTTATTAATTTTCTGTTTGGATGATGTGTCCATTGGTGTGAGTGAGGTGTTAAAGTCCCCCACTATTATTGTGTTACTGTCAATTTCCTCTCTTATAGCTGTTAGCAGTTGCCTTATGTATTGAGGTGCTCCTATGTTGGGTGCATATATATTTATAATTATTGTATCTTCTTCTTGGATTGATCCCTTGATCATTATGTAGTGTCCTTCTTTGTCTCTAGTAACGTTATTTTAAAGTCTATGTTATCTGATATGAGAATTGCTACTCCAGCTTTCTTCTGATTTCCATTTGCATGGGATATCTTTTTCCATCCCCTCACTTTCAGTCTGTATGTGTCCCTAGGTCTGAAGTTGGTCTCTTGTGGACAGCATATATATGGGTCTTGTTTTTGTATCCATTCAGCGAGCCTGTGTCTTTTGGTTGGAGCATTTAATCCATTCATGTTTAAGGTAATTATTGATATGTATGTTCTATTACTATTTTCTTAATTGTTATGGGTTTGTTTTTGTAGGTCCTTTTCTTCTCTTGTGTTTCCCACTTAGAGAAGTTCCTTTAGCATTTGTTGTAGAGCTGGTTTGGTGGTGCTGAATTCTCTTAGCTTTTGCTTGTCTGTAAAGCTTTTGATTTCTCTGTTGAATCTGAATGAGATCCTTGCCGGGTAGAGTAATCTTTGTTGTAGGTTCTTCCCTTTCATCACTTTAAATATGTCATGCCACTCCCTTCTGGCTCGTAGAGTTTCTGCTGAGAAATCAGTGTTAAGCTTATGGGAGTTCCCTTGTATGTTATTTGTTGTTTTTCCCTTGTTGCTTTCAGTAATTTTTCTTTGTCTCTAATTTTTGTCAGTTTGATTACTATGTGTCTTGGCATGTTTCTCCTTGGGTTTATCCTGTATGGGACTCTCTGCGCTTCCTGGGCTTGGGTGGCTATTTCCTTTCCCATGTTAGGGAAGTTTTCCACTATAATCTCTTCAAATATTTTCTCGGGTCCTTTCTCTCTCTCTTCTCCTTCTGGGACCCCTATAATGTGAATGTTGCTGTGTTTAATGTTGCCCCAGAGGTCTCTTAGTCTGTCTTCATTTCTTTTCATTCTTTTTTCTTTATTCTGTTCTGCGGCAGTGAATTCTACCATTCTGTCTTCCTGGTCACTTATCTGTTCTTCTGCCTCAGTTATTCTGCTATTGATTCCTTCTAGTGTATATTTCATTTCAGTTATTGTACTATTCATCTCTGTTTGTTTTTCCTTTAATTCTTCTAGGTCTTTGTTAAATATTTCTTACATCTTCTCGATCTTTGCCTCCATTCTTTTTCCTGGGTCCTGGATCATCTTCACTATCATTATTCTGAATTCTTTTTCTGGAAGGTTTCCTATCTCCACTTCATTTAGTTGTGTTTCTGGGGTTTTATCTTGTTCCTTCAACTGGTACATGGCCCTCTGCCTTTTCATCTTGTCTATCTTTCTGTGAATGTCTCAAATTTATTCTTTTAACTATTTTTAACTGTACAGTTCAGTGGCATTAAGTATATTCACATTGTTGTGTAACCATCACGACCATCCATCTCGAGAAATTTTTCATCATCCCAAATGGAAACTCTGCACCCATTAAACAATAACTCCCCATTCCCGCCTCCTCCCAGACCTGGTAACCGCCATTCTATCAATACTTTCTATCTCTATGAATTTGACTACTCTAGGTTATCTCATATAAGCAGGATCCTACAATACTTGTCCTTTCGTGACTGGCTAACTTCACTCAACATAATGGCTTCAAGTTTTATCCATGTTGTAGTCTGTGTCAGAATTTCATTCCTTTTTTTTTTTTTTTTTTTTTTGCAGTATGTGGGCCTCTCACTGTTGTGGCCTCTCCCGTTGCGGAGCACAGGCTCCAGACGCGCAGGCTCAGCGGCAATGGCTCACGGGCCCAGCCGCTCCGCGGCACATGGGATCCTCCCCAACCGGGGCACGAACCCGTGTCCCCTGCATCGGCAGGCGGACTCTCAACCACTGCACCACCAGGGAAGCCCTCATTCCTTTTTAAGGCTGAATGATATACCATTGTATTTATGTGCCATGTTTTGTTTGGATAAATAAACATCAGGTGATGGACACTGGGGTTGTTTCCACCTTTTGGCTGTTATAATGCTGCTATAAACATTTGTGTGCAAAAATCTCTTGCTTGAAAGTTCCTCTTTTCAATTCTTTTGTGTGATAAAATATATCACAGTATATTTTAGTGGACAGCATTGTACTAGTAATTTCCATAGCAGCGCTCTTTGAAATATCCCCAAACTAGGAACTGCCAAAATGCCCATCAATGGTAGAATGGATAAATAAATTGTGGTATATTCACCAGGAGCACTAAAGTGAGAAGGAATGGACAGCTACATGCAGCAGCATGGATGAAGCTCAGAAAGAAGCCACACACAAGAAATAGTACATATGGTATGATTCCATTTACACAAAGTTCAAAAGAGGCAAAACCAATCTGTGATGCTGGAAGTCAGGATGATGGCTACTTTCTGTGGGCTACTCTTCAGTTGGTCTGGCACTGGTTTCAAGAGTGTGATCACTCTACGAAAATTCACCAAGCTAAACACTTAGGATTTGTGCTCCGCTTTGTATAGATGTTAAACCATAAGAAGTTCCCCTGAAATGCATACACCCTTTGATCCAGCAATTCCACTTCTGGGTAAATACCCCAAAGAATTGAAAGCAGGGTCTTGAACAGATATTTGTACACCCACATTCATAGCTGCATTACTCACAGTAGCCAAAAGATGGGAACAAACCAAGTGCCCGAGGATGTATGAATGGATACACAAAATGTTGTATACACATAGAATGGAATACTATTCAGCCCTAAAAAGGAAGGAAATTCTGACACATGCTACGACATGCATAAACTTTGAGGACATTATGTTAAGTGAAGTAAGCCAGTCGCAAAAGGACAAATACTCTATGATTCACTTAAAAGAGGTACCTAGAGGAGTCAAATTCATAGAGACAGAAAGCGGAAGGGTGGTTGCCAGGGGCTGGGAGGAGGGTGGGATGGAGAATTGCTGATTAATGGGGACAGGTTTCAGTTCTGGAAGATGGAAAGCATTCGGAGATGGATGGTGGTGATGTTTGTACAACCACGTGGATGTACTTAATACCACTGAACCGTACACTTAAAAATGGTTAAAAAGGTAAAGTTGATATTATGTACATTTTACCACAACTTAAAAATTTAAAAAGTGAGGTGTCTATAAGGAAAGGTGAGAAAGAATATTCAAGATATAATGGGTAATAAAAACCAAGGGGAGAACAGGGTAGCAGCGATGTTCCCATATGTTTAAATATATCAAAATGTTAAGGAGAAGACACAGAGATAGGAAAGAAGTGACACGTACAAAGGACTTACAGAGGAAGTGGACCAGGACCCATCCCCGGCCTCATGTCTTCAGCCACTATGGACTCAGAGAAGATGAAGGGAGCAGGGGTTGAGGTGGTGCTTGCTGAGTTGCTGTGTAGGAGGGGCTGCAGCTCCCAGCCCAGGGGCTCTGACCTGCAACAGTGAAACAGACGTGGGACTTCTGGCGAGGGGACCTGCGGGGGTTTCTAGATCAAATGGGGGCTCTGTGTGTGTATGGGAGGGGCGGGGTTGGCTGGCAGGGGGTCATCTTGGGTCCTGTCCTGTAGGGCCTCCCAGAGGGGCAAGAGGTTGGCATTGAATGCTGGATTCCCAGGGCTGAGCAAGGAGCGACAGGGACCCTCAGGAGGAGAGGAGCAGCCCCGCAGAGATGACTGTCTCCATGGAGCCCACAACAGTGCTGCCATCTCCCTTGCCCCTCCTGTGGGGGAGGAGAGGAGAAAGGGAGAAAGACCCACACCCCTACCCCGCCTCACCTTCCATCCATCTTCCCCACTGTTGGGAAAAACGAGGGGAGAAGGTCTAAACCCAAATCAAGTTAGGAGTTGCCTTGAGTATCTTGACTGGACATTTAAAATTTGAGTGGAGACCATGTCTGTGACTTAAAGCAGTAGATGAAAGACAGTAGACCTGTCATCTAAAAGCTGTCTGAGACAACGTGGCTCCGCTCCACGTGCCCTCCCATTCTCCTGAGGCTGGCAGAGGAAGCAGAGAGAAACAGAGACAGGGACGGAGAGAAGCTGCAGGGCTTCTAGAAGCCGCACCCAGAACTAGCACCAGGTTGCTTCCACCACATTCTATTGACTAGGGAGAGACCCAAGGCCAAACCTTATTTGAGGGAAACAGAATCCACCTCTTGAAAGGGGGGGAGCCAGGACAAAGTCCCACTGCAAATGTAACAGAGAAGAGCTAAATCAGACCCCACGGTGGATCTGTTTCTTTGACTTTGACCTTTGCTTTTCGTTGCTTTTGTTATTATAGTCATACATAATGGCCTGCCTCAGGGAACCCTGTGCACCTGTGAGTGGCTGCAAGAAAAAAGAAACCAACACATCCCCTCATCTCGGCTGGTCATTTCGGGGAAAGTTTTGCAAGACTGATGGCCCTTTTACTCCCTCACCACCTCTCCCTCTCTGATTCTGTAGTAGAAACTGGCCTCCAGACCTAGATAAGATGGTTCATCAGAGACACTAGTCTGCCATCTTCTTGGTCTGCCGGCTTTCCGAATAAAGTCGTATTCCCTGACTCAACACCTTGTCTCTGATTCATTGGCCTGCCGTGAGGCGAGCAGAGTGAGCTTGGACTCTGTAACACAAAGAGGCGTGGAAAGTCTACCAAAAAGGCCTTGCTTCCCTTGCAAGGGAGGCTGGGAGATGTAGACCAGCTCTGTGTCCGGGAAGAGGAGGAAACAGTTCAGAGAAGAGCTTGCAGGCCACTGCCACACTCGCCCATTCCCTGCTGATGCACGTTAAGCCTCCAGCAGGGAGGCTTAGTGAAGGCAGGGAGCTCGGGGAGAGGGGTCCCGACTCCCCAGCGGTGTGACCACTCACCTTTGCTCTCAGAACCTCCATTTTCTCATCTGTAAAATGGGGATAATAATCATCATCTCCCACTGATATGGTGGTCATGAGGGCTCTCTGATTCATGAAAGCCTCAGACTTGGCAGAGAAGTGGATGACACTGTCCCTGCCCTCAAAGAGGGTAAATAAGGACACAAGAGTTCAAAATGCGTCCAGACCTGGGGAAATTGTAGGGGTCTTGTGAACACGGGAGAGACAGAGAATAGAGGGGCTGCTGCAGGAGAGGGCCCTGTGGCCGAGCCTTGAGAGATGATGAACAGGCTGGGAATAGATCCAGGGCATAGGGTACCAAGTGGCAGGGAGGAGAACCAGCCCGTGCAAAGGTGTGGAGGTTGAAATGCATGTGGTTTATTGAAGGGTCCCGCACCCCTGCATTTAAAGCAGAAATTCCCAAAGGGTGGGATGTTGACTGGGCTGGGAGCTGGCGCACACTTGCATGCTTGTTTTTTGGCAGGATGAGTTTAAAAAAGGAGAAAAAAAAAAAAAAGAAATGAGAGATTGAAAACAGATTATTGGGGAGAAAAGTATTTCAGGCTCGAGACAACTGTCTCTACAGCCTCTGGCTCCCATCCCACCCATTCCCTGTCCCTGACTCAAGGCTGGCAGGAAGAAGGTGTTTCTCATGGGATTGTTGAACTTGAGGGTCAAACTCTGCCTGAGGCTTAAATATCCCCACAGGCTGACAGCATGCCTGAGGCCATGGTAAATGCTTTCCATGCTCCTTGAATTCTCCCCTCGAGGTTCTGTTATTGCCCCATTTCCAAGATAAGTAAATTGAGGCTCAGAGAGGTTAGCTGGCTTGCCCATAGCCACACAGCCAGTCAAGGGCGAATCTGACTGATTCCATTGCCTTATCCTGGGCCTGCAGTACAGACAGACGAGGGAGAGGTTTACGACAGCAAGGAAGAAGGTTCCAGGGGCTACAGGGTTTTGTGTGAGAGGCAGTATGGAGCAGTGGTTAAGTGCTTGACTCAGTAGTCAGATTTGAGGGTTCTTTGTTACAGCAGCATGACCTAGACTATCTGACTGATACAAATCATGGTAAACTAAATGACATGTCCTTCAAAATGTTAGGACTTACCATCTTCCTCTTAGAAGCAGCAATTTTTTTTTTATTTTAAAATTTCGGCACAATATGTATAACATAAATTTGCCATCTTGACCATTTTTAAGTGTACAGTTTAGTGGCATTAAGTACATTCACATTGTTGTGCTACCGTCACCACCATCCATCTCTATAACTTTCATCTTGTGACATTGAAACTCTGTACCCATTAAACACTAACTCCCCATTCCCCTTCCCCTGGCCCCTGGCAACCACCCTTCTACCTTCTGTCTCTATGAATCTGACTGCTCTAGGGACCTCATGAGTGGAATCATACAATATTGGTCCTTCTGTGACTGGCTTATTTTGCTCAACATAGTGTCCTATAATCTTTTCCTTGCTGTAGCCTGTGTTAGGATGTTCTTTTTAAAGGCTGAATGATATTCTATTGCGTGTATAAACCACATTTTGCTGACCCATTCATCTGTCGATAGATGCTTAAGTTTGCTCACACCTTTTGGCTGTCGTGAATGGTTCTGCTGTGAACATGGCTGCACAAATGTCAGGGGCAGCATTTTTAAAGAGAGTTGTTGAAAGGGAAACAGCACTGACGAAGAAGCCAGGAGACAGGAGGCCAGACTCGACCACTAACTTGCTGTGTAGCTTCGGGCACCTCGCTTTCTGCCCCGAGCCTCACTTTCACTGCCTACATCACAGCAGCGACCCAGGAGTATCAGCAAAGAAAAGCCGTGAGGGACTGTTATTGTTATTACACAGTGGGTTGAGGTCACTGATTTCCCAAAGGCATGAGTCATGAATGGTGGAATTCCAGGCATCAGGAGAGGCAGTTCTGGACGGCAGAGCCCAGATTCCACACAGAGCAGTGACCCTGACCCTGAACCCGAGAGGGAGCCACACCCTCCCTCCTTGGCCACTGGCTGTTGTGAGGAAGGAGTCAGTGAATGTCAGAGGCCGATGGGTCCTTAGGGTAGAGCCTGCATGCCTTTGCCTAGGGTCACACAGGCAGAGAGCAGTGGAAGCTGTACTGGAACTCAGAATTCCAGACTCCCAGCCCCTCACCATGCTGTCCCCCTCATGGCTCCAAGTAGCAGAAGTGAGCTCTGGAAGAGCCATCTGAGGCAGGGGGCATCGGGGGACTCAGAGGGCCTCAAGGTGAGGGTAGAACTTTCCTCTTATGTATCTCATAGAGACTGAGCTAAGAACCTTTCAATGTATAGCTCTCTCTGTACTTTCCAAAATCTTGAGACCAGTGGCGATAATAATAATTGCTATTTTTAACTGAGCCCTTCCAAGTCCCTGGCATAGAGCTGCACACTTTATATCCTTGGTCCCATTTTATCCCTCTTCTGAGGTAGGAGCCAGCGCTAACCCATTCGAATGCCCCCAAGCCTTAGATCAGTGACATTTTCCAGGTCACAAAATGAGAGGAGGTCAGAGCTGGGATTCGAACACAGGGCTGGGCGCCTGCGGCGTCTGTCTACTGAAGCCCAGCGATCGACTGCCTCAGTTGAGTTCTGTTACAATCTGTGTGACGGAGGCAGGGGAGCGGACTGTGATTGTTGTCCTGGTGAAGAAACTGAAGCTTGGCAGACTGAGATTGGTGACATCCTGGCAAGAGGACGAGTCAGGGCTAGGACCAACCCTGCCAGGGCTGCTTCCATCCAGTACATCTGCTCCGGGGAACAGAAAGCTCTTCTGGGAGTGCTGTGGCCCCTGTCACCCCTAGCCTTGGAGATGCAGGATGGGGGGGGGCAGTGACAGAATCTGCAGGTGGACACCTCCCTCCAGCAATGATGAGGGCAGCCGGCACTTAAGAAGCCCTGACTGGGTTCAAGGTCTTTGGCTTAATACTTTATATCGGTGATTTCATTTCCTCTTCACCCATGTGGAAGGAGTTAATTTTATTCCCCCATTCTACAGATGCAAACACTTAGGTTCAGAGAGGTGGGCTCACTTGTCCAGGGGACCAGCCTAGGAAGTTGTGGAATTGAGGTGCCCAAGTCTGGTCTCTTATGACCATGCAAATTCCCCTCCCCAGGGAGAGGAGGGAGAAGCAGCCTGAACAACTCCACCCAGCCCGCCAGGCCCAGCCCACCAGGCCCTTTCGTGCCTGAGACTCCGTATGCTAAGAGTCCCCGAGCAAGGGGTTCCAAGAAACTCCCGGAGCCACCATATGTCATGAATCTACAGTTGCCCCAGTCTCTGCCTGCCACCTACAGGATGATCCATGGGGTGTGGTCCAGAGAGCTAAGCCAGCAAGGGCCCTGGGGTGGCCAGAGGAGCTGGTGACCCCACCGAGAGCAGGTCTGACAGGCCAGCTCTGGTTATTCGCAGAAGCCCTCCCTTCCTTGTATGCAATCCTCTTAGCACCAGTGCATGAGGAAGGCGGCTCTCCCCCAAGCCCCATCTTCCTTCGACCTTAGATCCAGCTCAAGTCTAGAACCCATTGCTCACTCCCCTTCCTGCTTCCATCTTTCTCTCTAGAGCCTTGCCTTTGTTCAGAAGTGGGCAGTGTGTGGGCTTCCCTGGTGGCGCAGTGGTTGGGCGTCCGCCTGCCGATGCAGGAGACACGAGTTCCTGCCCCAGTCCGGGAGGATCCCGCATGCCGCGAAGTGGGCAGTGTGCTCTAGAAGAAATCTCTTTCCCAGCCCCAGGAGCTAAGCCTTCAAGGTTCCGCAGTCCCCCCAGGTTTTAGGAATGGGTATGTGTATTGTCTGGCTAAGTCACGCTAGCTGTTGTAACAAATAACCCAAGCTTTCAGTGGCTTTACATCACCGACCTTTGTTTTCTTCTCACATCACTGCACAAGAAGTCTTGGCAGGAGGGCTCTGCTCTGGGGAGCCATTTAAGGACTGAGACTCTTCCTGTCTTGTGACTCTGCTTTCTTTGTCCTCAGAGTCCTTTTCAAAGCAGAAAGATGAGGAAGGAAAGCAAAGATTGTGGGTAGGAGGTGTTTATAGGCCAGACCTGAAAATGGTGCAGTTATTTTTACTCACATCCCATTGGCTAGAACTCAGTCACATGACCACCTCTAACCACACAGGGGGTTGCGAAATGTGGTCCAACTGTGTGCCCAGAAAGAACATGGTGATTGGTGAGTACTACCAGACTTCCACAAGAATGTAACCCAGTTTTGGCCAAGGAGAAATAAAATCTGCTGGGGGGGTTTCTGAGAAGGGATTGCTTTAATTATAAAAAGCTGTGGGGAGAAGGTCCCCTATTCTTCCCCCATAAGTAGCTGTGTGAGGATATGATGTCTGAAACCTTGGCAGCCACGTTGAGACCCTGCAGGGCCAAGGCTGAGGGCTGAAGCCACCGCACTGAGGATGCTGGAGCTATAATATGGGTCCTGGCTGACATCATTGAGCCTCTGCATTAACCAGTCGGGAACCACCCAACCTCCAGGGGTCTTGAGCACAGAAGTCCATCTTAAGTCAGGAATATCAAGGTGTTACTTGCAGCCTGAAACCTCCTAAGTGACTGGCACCAGCACCATGACCTTGGGCAAGTCACTCAACCTCCCTGTGCCACAGTTTCTCCATGACTAACATTGGGAACTTATAAATATTCTACCTAATAAGTAGAGGATTAAATGTGCAACCCAGATAAAGAGCTTAGCACATTATCAGTAAATATGAACTTAAAAATTCCTGATCAGACCCTGTGGGGTGTGAATAATAGTAACTCCACCTGACAGCTGGGGAATCTGAGGTTCAAGGAAGTGAAGCCCCAGGACATACAAATAATAAGAGGCCTGGATTTGAACCCAGGTCAAGTTGAGTACCTACTGTGTACCAGACATTGTGCCAGGTGTTTAGATACATTATCCCATTGGATTCACAAAGCAGTCCTGCGTAGGAGGTACTATTATTGTTGCTGTTGTTATTATCCCCATGGGATAGATGGGAAAACCATGGCTCAGAGAGGTGATGAGACTTGCCTACAGGTAGCATCAAAATGTCAGCATTTGAACCTAGGTCTGAGACCAAGCCTTTATTCTTTCTACTATTTATAAACCTCCTTAATAGAGAGCCACAGACCATTATGGTAGTGTTTCAGGCATCGGAGGAATCACTGATTCGGCTCTCAGGGCTGTTCAGGGTTTCATGAAGTATTCAGTGACTTCAGGCTAGCTGCTAGTTCAGCCTGTCTCCAAGGCTGTGCTGGTGATGGCCTCACCCTTACTCTCCCAGTAAAATAACAGGGACTTGGACTGGAAGGTCTCGAGAGAAAGTCTGGCTCACTTGATAAAGCACAACGTTTGAATGTTTTGAGCTGATGCATAATGGAGTAGGCTGGCTTGGAATGTGATGAGCTCCCTGGCCCTGAGAGGGTACAAGCAAAGGCTGGCAGCTACCTGTGAGGGTGACAGAGGCAACTCCCGCATGAAAAGTGATATTGGATTCAAAGACCTTTCAATTTTGAAAGTCTGTGATTGTAAGATTCTCAGATCCCATTTTCTTAGATTGCAATCTAAGACTGCACGATACTCAAAATCTAGGAATTTAAGACTGCATGCGTTTTTCCCTTTTGTGTTTTCTAGTCCCTGCTCAGGCAGGTAGACCGTGGAGTGTCCACTGACTCGAGGAATGGACATTTCAGGAAAAGCAGAGAACAAGTTTTTAGGTTTCAGAAGTACCCCTTTCTCCCCAAAAAGACCATTCCTGAAGGGACCTGAGGCACACTGAAACCTCATGAATCAGAGAAAGGTGGGATCTGATGCCTTTCTGTCCCTCTGCTATACAATATTTGGGGGTGGTGGCTATTCCATCAGCCTGGATTTTGGAGTGAGGAGGCACAGATGGGGCTGTAGCAGACATGCAGCCTGAGTGGCTAAGGAGCAAGATTGGAGGTGGTTGTTACTGCACCCTAACCTGGCTGACCCTGACTGATGCATAGCCCTCGCCTCCCCTCTCTCCTTTTTTTCAAAGAAGAAATCAAGAAGAGAGCCAGAAAAAAAGCTGTGAGTGAGCATGTGTTGAATCTCGTGGGTCAGCGTGACCCCAGAGAGCTTTGAAGAGTCCAAAAGTGGAGAGTGGGGAAGGGCTTGAACGGTGAAATGGTCATGTGGTGTGTTGAAGCCAAAAGGGCCTGAAACAACCTCTCAGTGAGATGCAGTCACAGGGGAAGTGTGTGTGTGTGCACGCAAATGATGGAGTGGGCGGAGTAAACCACACTGATTAAGATTAATTTTCTGTCCACATAGGAAGTAGGGTATGGTCATAAAAATTTAGATTAACTTTCCTGCTCATCGGAATTTTGAATTGAGACACATCATTCTAGAATTGCACCATCCCACAAGCCCAGAGTCTTGGATTCTGGGCTTTTACCGTGATTCTTTCACTGGGTAGAAGCTGGACGTGGACACTGGGAGGACCCAGGGCTGAAAACCAGGAGAACTGAGCTCTACTCTCAGATGTCACCTTCCCAGGGAGGCCTTCCCTGACCACGTGGTTTAAAATGGAACCCCCGGCCCCTGCGAATGCCTGATCCCTCTTTCTTCTTTTTCTCCAAAGTACTAACTGATGCAGCCTATTATACTTATTTATTTATTGTCTATTTCCCCTACTTGATTGTAAGTTTCAAAAGGGCAACGATTTCTCCCTCCCTCCTCCCTCTCTTGTTTCTTTCTACCTTTCATTCTATCTTACTTCTTTTTCTTTTTTCCTTTCTTCCCTCGTATGTATAAAAAAAAACTTCAAACATTCAGAAAAGCATAGAAAACAGATGATGAACACCCATTTGCTATTTGGCCATCACCTAGATTTAACAACTGTTAACATTTTATCATATTTGCTTTATTTTTTTGGTGCCAGCATTTTCTAAAGAAAATAATATTCGTCATGCTACTTCCTCTTTAAAAACTTGAAGATAGGGAGTTTTGTCTCTTTTACTTGTTGCCATTATTACTCACTGCCCGGAAGCTGGTAGATCTCCAATAAACAGTTGTTGAATGAATGAATCTCATCTAATCCTCATAGCAACCCTATGCAGTAGGTATTATTATTATCCCTGTTTTACAGCAGAGGAAACTGAGGCACGGAGAGGCAAAGTAACTTGCCTAAGGCCACACAGCTAGGAGGTAGTGAAAGGAAATTTGAGCTTAGACAGGCTGAGTCCAGAGTCCACACATTCTTATCTCTCTAGGGGCTGCTTCAAATGGGATGTTCATTCATCCTCTCTGTCCACCTGTCCCATCCAGACACCATCCACAGATGAGACCCGAGGGGTTCACAGGCCAGCCAGAAGCAGGGCATCCCCACTGGGAACCCAGGTGGTCTCCATAAAGGCTGGGGCCCTCTCTCCCTCCCTGGGGAGGAGATAGAAGGCTCCTTCCCAGACAAATGACCTTTGGGGTTTGTTATGAATAGAGATTCCTTCTGGGGAACGTGATGGCTGATGCCGGGAGCCTGGGTCCCCAGACTTAACCCCTAGGAATGTGTAGAGAAATATGCAAGCCTCCGCCCTGCAGGCCAGCGTTCCCAGCGGCCCTGGCCAGCCAGAGGAGGCCAGTTCTAGGCTTCTCTTCAGGTTGCTGGGCCTTCTGGGGAGACGGACTGAGTCCCTCCATCCTAGGCTGGGAGGCAGCTCCTCAGGGTAAATGGAGCCCTGGACTTCAAAAGCAAAGAGACCGGGGTCTGCCTCTTCCTCCCTAGTTGTGTGACATTGGACAGGTGCCCAATCTGGGGAAACCTCAGTTTTCACATCTATCAAATGGGGATAACTACTACCCCAACCTCGCACAGATCCAGGGCTAGGGTGAGGCAAGCCGGGTAGGTGCCCAGGGCACAGAATTTAAGGAGGTGCTGGGTCTCAGGTGCTGACCCTGCACTTGCAGTAGCCTGAGGGTGAGAGCCTTGTTAAATTACACACACACCAAGATGATCTAATCCCACGACTCACATGATGGAGCAAATAGATGGCTCCAGGCAGGGGCCCCAAAGGCCATTGGGGGAGACCGACCCCCCTGAGCTAAGTCAGGTCCCTGGTACCTGGGACAGAGGGATGGCCCAGATGCCCTCTGGGCATTATCAAGCCACAACAGGCGGTTTTTGAGTTCTTCCCAGGCCAGAGAGTGGCTTCTGCCTCCAGGCTGTGATGATAATGACACTGATCTCATATTTATCCAGCGTTCACTCTGGACCAGTGCTGTGCTGCTCGCCTCACGTTGAGATCTTGGTGGATCCTCACAACAGCCCTCTCATGTGTTATTGTCTGTATGTTATGAATGAGGAAGACCTCAGGGCACCAAGTCAGGTAGGTCCGAGTATACGGTGGGCCCAAGATCTGAACACTTATTTGTCTGCATCCTAGGTGGGCTGGGGGCTGAGGCTTGGCTGCTAAGGGTCTTGCGGGCACTTGACCCCAATCACCTTTATCTTCTGTGCCTCCTCCCTCTGCTAGCAGCCATTGTGGCCAAAATGGGATTAACCCAAAAGGAAGTCATTGCCGGGGCTGGATGGGTGGGGAGGAAGGCATGCTTCTGGGCTCCAAGGACCCTAAGCCTGGTTGCTCTATTCCCAGGCCCTGGGCCCCCACGGCACGCACACACTGCTCTGGATGAGGTGGAACGCAGGGCAGGTAAGTTTCAACGTGGGGGAGACAGCTCAGGAATGATGCTGAGTTTCATTTGTACAAATTCCTTTTCTCCCTGCCTCTGAGCCCCTTCCTTGGTAATTCATCTTCCGTCCTGGCCACCAGAGTGTTTGTGCATCTGGCCTTGTACAAGCTTTGCTCAGGACTTTTTGGGAACTCCCTCGCCGCAGGATCATCTAAATATTTTCCTGGCGTTCAAGGCTATTTGCGGAGACTAGTGCAGAGGGCTGGTCCTGCCTTTTTGCCTTTCCACAGGTGGGTCCCTCTGCTAGAATGTCCTCCTTCCCCCAAGGTCCTTCTGGATCTTCTCGGGCAGGAATGAGGTGTGTAAATGGCACAACTCTGAACTCCCAGGCCTGAGGGGGACTGTGCAATTTGATGCCATGCTAGCATCTGGGGAAGACAAGAGGTAGTTTAGTGTTTCAAAAGGCAGGTTTTGGGCTTCCCTGGTGGTGTAGTGGTTAAGAATCCGCCTGCCAATGCAGGGGACAAGGGTTCGAGCCCTGGTCCCAGAAGATCCCACATGTGGCGGAGCAACTAAGCCTGTGCACCACAACTACTGAGCCTGCGCTCTAGAGCTCGCAAACCACAACTACTGAGCCCACGTGCCACAACTACTGAAGCCTGCGCCCCTAGAGCCTGTGCTCCGCAGCAAGAGAAGCCACCACAGTGATAGGCTTGAGCACCGCAACGAAGAGTAGCCCCCGCTCACCGCAACGAAGACCCAATGCAGCCAAAAATAAATAAAATAAAATAAATTAATTTATAAAAAATTAAAAGGCAGGTTCTGAACTTAGACGTGAGTTCAGTCCCAGCTCTGCCACCTACCACCTGGGCTTCAGTTTTCTTCTCTGAACACAGAAAGAATGATCCGACTCTCTCCACTGGGGCACTGAGGGACAGGAAGGGGGTCGTGCACGTAATGCTCTGGGCTCAGTGCCAGTACCACGGTCAGGGCTCAAAAAGCATCAGGTGTTCACCCACGCATTCCACATCAGGTTTAAGTACCCACCCAGTGCCAGTCTCCGTGTTGGTCACTGGGATAGAGCCGTGAACGGACTCATGTGGCCCCAGTTCTTAAAAACAGAGGTTGGAGAGGCAGATATTTACCCATTAGTTACCATCGTGCCTGTAATTAGGGAAATCACCCCCCTCCCAACCTCCTAATCCTCCAACCTCCATCCCTCACCTTGACCTTGAAGCACCCTGGGCAGGATCTAAATCTGATGTATTTCCATAACTTTAGCTCCTCAATCATGGCCGGAGGCTCAACAAATAATATTTAAACTGAAACGACTTCTGTAGCAAACACTTATGGCACTGAGTGTGTGACAGCCACTGCTCTAAGCACTTTACAAATATGAAATCATGTCATTATCCCTGGAAAGTATGTACTATTATCACATCCCCATTTTACAGACAGGCAAACTGAGGCTCAGAAAAGTTAAGCAAACTCCCCTGAGTTATATAGCCGGAGAGGGATGCAGCCAGGATTTGAACCCAGGTAGCCCGGCTCCAGAGCCACTTGGTCCCCACCTCTCCCGAGTTGATGCCGCTTTCCAGCAGGGTCCAGAAAGGGCGTGATCTGAAGACCTTGCCCGTCTCCACCACTTACTGACTGCCGGGCTCCTCAACTTTCTACTCCCCAGGTGGGCTGTGGAGGAAAACAAGGCCTCAGCTGCAGCCTCTGATATCCCCTGCTGGCACTCTGAGGCCTGGGGGTGACTCAGGGGATCCCAGGCCAGCAGCTAGGCCGGCCTCAGGGCCAGCGTTTCCGTAAACACCCCAGTGAGCCAACCCTGCGTGGTCAGTCCACGGGCTGCTGGCTTCGAGGGCTGAGGCCTGGCTGGCCCTGCGCAGTTTCCTGCCACACGGCCACTTCCACCCCCTCTGCCTGGCTGGGCTTCCAGTAATGAAGTGTTTTGTTCGGGGGCTGGTGGCACTGATGGGATGGAGTATCAGGGCCTCTCTGTCCCACTTGCACCCACTTAGGTTCTTGGAGGCTGGTTAGACGACCCTCACCACAGCCTGGGAAGCTCATATGCCCACCTGCGTGTCGGAGGAAGAATTGGCCTCTAAGGGGACAGGTCTTGGGCTCTGAGCCAAGAGGGAGGGTGTAGCTGGAACCAACCCTGTTGGTCCTTTCTGAGGGGTTGGGAGGTTAGGGAAACAACTTCTCCTGGAGACCTAGCCAGGCAGCTTGGAGATGGAAGGGAAAGTCTCAACCGTGGCCACTGCCTCTCCCCACCGAGACAGCGGCTACAAGGAAGGGGCCATGGGTGAAGACTGAAGGACCATCAGTCCCAGTGAGTGTGCCATCCCTGAAAGCAATGCTACCGCAGCCCTTCAACTCTCACAGCATCCCTGCTTGGAAACAGAGGCCCAGAGAGGTGAAGTGACTCACCCAAAGTCACACAGCAAGCGACAGAGCCAGGATGTGACTGAGTTTCTCCCTTCCCTCTGAACCACTTCTAGCTCTCTGCCTGAATCCCGAACAGTAGGGACTGGAAGGTGCTTCCAAGCCATCTTTCAAGAGGCAGTATAGCACAGTGGATAAGAGCAAGGACTCAGGGGCCAGCTACCTGGGTTCAGATCCCAGCTCTGCCTCCTACCTGTTACGTGAACGTGGGCAAGCTATTTAACTTTCCCCATCTGTGAAATGAGGATAATAATGAGGCATCCTTTAGATGGTCGCTGTAATGATTAAGCTCTTGCCTGGTACACACTAAGCCTTCCATCAATGCCAGTTATTTCTAATCTCTCACTGGCCTTCCCACTGTGGAGCTGGGGAGACACAGGCCCAGGGATGAAGGCAAAACCTGCTGGGGTCTTTTCTGGGGCAGAGCACACGTTCCCTATGGTGCCCACGTTCCCTATGGTGCCACTGAGAGGCTGTGATGTTTGAGCTGAGTTGCTTGTTGTATCCCCCATCCTCCAGGGCTGGGGAAGGGCAGACAGAGCCCAGGGAGGAGAGAATCAAGGCAACATGATGGGTGACCCCAGCGTCAGCCCCTTCCCCCTCTGGCTCCCAATCTCCCCTCCTGAGGATGTCTGGACCCTTGAACTCAAAGGGGCTCCTTGGTTAGGGCCTCAGGGGCTGCCGAGGAGTGGGAGAGGGTCCAGAGCCCCAGACAAAGGCTCCCGCCCTCTGATTTATCCCGAACAACTTTCTTTGGGCCTGTTTTAATTATTAGACTTTCATATGGGATTTTCTTCTGAACAAGGGTCTGCTGGCTTGAGAAGGGGGCTGTGGGCAGCGAGGGGCAGGGGATGGGGCCCCCTTCCCGCACCTGGGAACCCTAGGGCCCAAGCTGATGATTGGTTGGTGACTCACTCCCTGCTCAGCACATGCTGTCATCCCAGGACTGGGAGCCCCACAGGGGCCACCCCTAACCAGGGCCCCCCTAACCAAGGCGCTCCCCCCTCGACATGCAAGGGACTGGGAACAATTAACTTGCTCCTCAGGCCAGGCCAGAGGTTCATGTGGTTATTGGTTTTGCTGACCACATGTAACTCAAGGACGTCCTCAGAGCTGGAAGGGTCCCAAGAGGCCACAAAGGGCAACCCTATCATAGGGTTGTCACAGCAGGGGAACTGAGGCCCAGAGAGGTGAGGTAACTTGCCTAAGGTCACTCAGGGGAGAGGGAGGAAGGAAGCTGGCATTCTAATGCCTGACCCAGAGCTTTTCTACACCTCCAGATGGTCCCTGGATACCCCAAGTTCTCGGCCCCTATTCCCACCCCAGTCACAAGTGTCCTCCCCAACCAACACAGGCCAGGCCTCTCCAGCCTCGTCTCCCTCACCTCCCACCAGGCCTCCAGGCTTCATCCAGACTCAGCTACTCACAGTGCCCCAGACACCCCTGCTCTCACGTTGCTTTCAGGTCTCTGTTCTCTCTGTCCCCGTGTTGCCTTTTTGCCTAGACTCCTATTCTTGCTTCAAGATTCATCTCGGATGTCACCTCCTCCAGTAAGACTTCCAAAGCCTCCTCTCCCACCTCCCAGGCTGGGTCCTCTTCTCATTGCCCTCAGTACCTGGTACTCCCCACTTACCCTGCTGTCAGCATCTCTTTGCTTGTCTCTATCTTCCCCTCTAGTCTGTGAATTCATTGTGGGCAGACACCTTGCTTTTTATTATTTATTTCATATTAGGGCATGGCCCAGTACATTCAGTGTTTGTTGAATGAATGCATGGATGTATGAATGTCCAGATGGATGGATGGATGGATGGATGGACAAATGGATGGATATGTGGATAGACAGATGAATGGACAGGTAAACAAATGAATTAGTGGATGGGCAGATGGATTGATAGATAAATGGATGGATGGATGGATTAGACAGACAATGGCACCTGTAGGGGCTCAGACAGTGAGAAGTAAGTTCCTGGAGACTGGATATCCTGAATGATGAAGGAGCTCTTGGATGGGGAAACAGTAACCTAAACTGCTATCTGCCTCCTCCAAGGGATGTCTGGCCAGAAGCAAAGCCACTTCTGCCCTGGTGCCTGGTCCCTCCTGACCAACTAGTTCCACCTCAATGGGATCTCCTGAGCTTTGGTAATTTTTCAGACATCAGACAATCTATAGGACCCACCTCTGCTTCTGACATTTCAGAACTCTGCATTCCTGAGGGCCCAGCCTGCATACTTCCATCCAGGTCAGAGCTGCCGCTCCAGAAATGTTCCCAGGCATAGAAACAGAAATCCCTAGAGAAAGAGGCACTATAAAATATGGAATTCATCCCTCTCCCATTTTACAGATGAGGAAATTGAGGCCAAGAAAGGCCGAGGAACTTCCCCAAGAATGTATAGCGACAGAGCTGGGATTAAAGTGGAACTTCCCCAAGAATGTACAGCAACAGAACTGGGATTAAAGCTTGGGTCCCCCAATTCACTCATTCATGTATTCATTTATGCAACAAATATATATATCTAGCATCTAACATGTGCCAGGTTCAGTGCCTTTTCCCTGGCATTCGATGTCTGTAAATAAACCCTCATGCCAATTTGGAAAGCCTATGTCCCATCGTGACCTCCTCCGACTCCCCAGCTGGCTTATCTTTGCCTCACCAGCTGCATCCTCAGCATAGCTCCTGCCCCAACCCCTTCACCCAGCAAATGAGGACCACTTCCTTGCCAGGAACCCCAGCTCACAGCGGTGTATGCAGAGACAGTCACGTGCGTGTGCTGAGAGCACACATCCCACCCCTCCTTGGGGGGACCACATCAGTCCCTGCACGCAGAACCCCGCCAGCTCAGACTGAAGCCAAGTGTTAAACGGTTCAAGCCCCGCAGCTGTCCTGGGGATGCGGGAGGGGAAGCTCATCGTGACACCTGGGATCTCAGGGCCAGGAGCAGACCTCTGAACTCCTGCCCAGACTGAGGAATGTGTGGAAGAAGAGGCCATAGAGGGGCGCCTGGGGGCTGGTTATTTACAGGACAGAGGAGCAGGCGGCAGCAGCGATTCTCCCATTAGCCCCTCCCAACATGCCCAGAGGCAGGGGCGGTGTGAGGGCTGCCAGTCTGGAAGAGATGGAGCCTCGCATTCTGGGGCAGGAACCGAGACTTGGGCAAGTCATGGCCATTGGCTGGACCCCCTCTCTGGACCTTCCTGATGGAGGTGACCTCGCTGAAGATGTGGAATGACTCAGTATTGCAAGGACAAAAATAAGGTTCAGCTGCACATAACAGAACACCTTCCGGGAGCGAATCAATGAACTAGAGAACAAAAGAAGAATATGGAAGAACAACAGGACCCAAAGCTGCTTCTGGGATGAAATTAATACGAGACAGAGTCCTGATAAGATTGATCATGACAAAAGAGATAAGATGCAAATAAATAAAGTAAAAATATAGGGTGAAAAAGGAGAATAATATTGACTTAAGGATTAAAAGTAACTTTAAAACTATTGTTGGGCTTCCCTGGTGGCGCACTGGTTGAGAGTCCGCCTGCCGATGCAGGGGACACGGGTTCGTGCCCCGGTCCGGGAGGATCCCACATGCCGCAGAGCGGCTGGGCCCATGAGCCACAGCCGCTGAGCCTGCGCGTCCGGAGCCTGTGCTCCGCAACGGGAGAGGCCACAACAGTGAGAGGCCCGCGTACCGCAAAAAAAAAAAAAAAAAAAAAAAAAAGAGAGAAGTTCCTTACTTTGGTAGAGATATTAATATCAAAAACCTCCAGAAAGTATGACTCCTAGTGGAGAAACTTCACGTGCATGAAAGGATCAGGAACGAGCCACGAATGCGCGTTATCACTGTTACTGCTCAAAACAAAGTGCCAAGGTCAGGCTACAGCTAAAAGGAGAGAAAATCAGAGGCGTCGGAGTGGAACAGAGGAGACAAAACTGTTCATTGGAGAGGGTGTGATCCTTCACCTTGAAAACCTAACCAAATAAGCTGACAACGTATCAGAACAAATAAGAGAGTTTGGCAAGTTTGCTAGATGCATGATCGATAACAAAAATCAATAACACTTTCATACCAGCAATACTCAGAACAATGGTGGCTTAAACAAGGCGGCATAAACATGCGTATATTATTGAGTTGGCCAAAAATTACAGAAGATGTTACGGAAAATCCCGAAGGAACTTTTTGGCCAAGCCAATATATGCATACACAATAACATATATAATATTATTATTATGTTAATATTCTAATAGCATTCTTATATATAACATGTATGCTATTTTTTTAATCATGTGAATGGAAACTATAGGTGGAGTCCAGGGTGCGTATGGCACAGCTCTGATGTCATCAGAATCCAGGCTTTCTTTTCTTTTTTTTTTTTTGCCGTACGCGGGCCTCTCACTGTTGTGGCCTCTCCCGTTGCGGAGCACAGGCTCCGGACGCGCAGGCTCAGCGGCCATGGCTCACGGGCCCGGCCGCTCCGCGGCATGTGGGATCTTCCTGGACCGGGGCACGAACCCGCGTCCCCTGCATCGGCAGGCGGACTCTCAACCACTGCGTCACCGGGGAA
This sequence comes from Aethalodelphis obliquidens, assembly GCF_003676395.1. NCBI lineage: Eukaryota > Metazoa > Chordata > Mammalia > Artiodactyla > Delphinidae > Aethalodelphis > Aethalodelphis obliquidens. The sequence goes on along the minus strand of NW_020837986.1, from coordinate 2,365,623 downwards.
GCCCCAGGCTTGCTTTATTTCTCCTCTTCTCTTCTCTGCACATAAGGTCCATCTTCAAGATACCCTCATGGTCCAAGATGGCTGTCAAGCTTCACCATCACATCTGATGACTGATTAGAGCACGAGGAAGTGAGGAGTGGTGGTGTTGGGACAAAAGGGATGCCCTTCCCTTTCAGGAGGCTTCCCAGAATTTGCACCCAGCACTTCTGCTTGTATCTTATTGCTGGGACCTGGTCACATGGCCATGCCTAGCCGCAAAGCTGAGTGCACTGCCACCCCAAATACAATCAGGGTTCAATTATGAAGGAAGGAGGGGAGAAAGGGTATTGAAATGGGCATCCCTCAGGCTCTGCCATAGATCTCAATTTCCAAAAAGGGGAAACAGAGGCCCAGAGAGATGAGGGCACTAACACACAGCCACGAAGCAAGTGTCAGAGCTGGGATTTTCAAGTGACTGATTCTTGATCTTCCCAGAGTACAGGGCTCCCCTCTCACGTGGGTATGTCCAGCCACGGGAGCACTGACCCTGCTCACTCCCAGCCCTGTTTGGGTCAGGGTCTGCTTTCGGTTTCTCTGTCCCCACTACCTAGTGTAAGAACAGTGAGGTCCCAGTGTTGGGCATTTATTCACATCCCTCCCCCCAGCCTCTCCAGCTTCTTGCACAGGACTTGGTCTGTAGATGTGCAATGAACATGAAGCAGGAAGGCACGGAGGGAGCTGACAAGCTGTGAATGGCTGAAACTGGCTTTATCCTTGCAACTGCAGACATTTTTTCCTGCCTCCCATATGCTGTGCCCTGATCTGGATGTGTTTCCCAAGTTTCACTTTTCAGATGCATTTCCTAGACCCTAAAATGTTAGGCCTGGCCCGGGTATGAAAGAGCAAGGAGGCTGCCTTGAAACAGACAAACGAACAAAAAATGGAGAAACCGAAGGCCAGAGAAGCAATGTCATATGACATGTCATATGTCTCTCACTTGGATTCCTCTTCATGGACACACAGAGAAAGATCGGTTTCCCAGCCTCCCTTGCAGTCAAGTTTGGGGGTCATGTGACTAGTTCTGGCCAATAAAATATGAGAAGAGATGAGCATCATCACTTCCAGTTTGAGGCAGTGAAGGGTCAGTGTGCCTTCGCCGCCCCTCTTCTCTAAGGTGACCTTGGAGACCACTGGTCTAGAAGGGTGATTCACAACCGGTTATGTGCATACACATCACCTGGGGGTCTCATTAAAATGTAGATCCTGGTTCTGGGTGGGGGGTCTGAAATTCTTCACTTCAAACAAGCAACTAACTGGGGCTTCCCTGGTGGCGCAGTGGTTGAGAGTCCACCTGCCGATGCAGGGGATATGGGTTCGTGCCCCGGTCCGGGAGGATCCCACAGGCCGCGGAGAGGCTGGGCCCGTGAGCCATGGCCGCTGAGCCTGCACGTCCGGAGCCTGTGCTCCGCAACGGGAGAGGCCGCAACAGTGAGAGACCCGCGTACCGCAAAAAAACAAACAAGCAACTGAATTATGCTGATCCATCAGGGCCCACGTTTGAGTAGGGAAGGATGATTTGAGAGGATGCAGCTCAAAGATGGAGAAGACCTGCCTAGCTTCACTGGACCATTTGCAACCAAAAATAAACTTTTGTTGGGTTAAGTCACTGAGATTTGGGAGTTTATTTGTGACCTCAGCATAGCTTAATGTCCCCCAATTAATACACTGGGATAGGACATTGTCATTTAGCTAGTCAACCCATATTTATTGAGTTCCTACCATGATCTTATTTTGTGCCCTGGACGCCTCACTCCTAAGGAGGCGCTCACTCTCCAGGTCCTACAAGGGCAAGGTCAGCACCTGACGGTGAGAGCTCCTAAAACTTTGTTCCCTTAGCACCTCTGTTTCTGCATCCTAGCCCCAGGGCTGTAAGTCACTGAGGGAGCCAGGATTTGAAGTGGGAACTTTTTGGCTTACAAGCCTGAAATTTGCTTTCCGTAGTGCAAAGAGCCACAGTGCTCATTCTAGGGTCTTACGGGGGGCGGGGGCCGCGCTACAGCAGCAGCCAAAAGACTCACGCGCTCCCTGGACTATCTCATCCCTCTAGTGCCAAACTTGTTAGTTTGAGGGCCTGAACCACAGTAACCAGTCAGCACAGTGGCAGCTCCTGCCGCGGACTTTCAATCCTTTGAACACGTACGGACAGTTCATCACTCACGCTCTCATCACCCGACGCCCTGCTGCCAACCTGCGGGCTTCCTGAACTGGCCAGGTCCCAGGGCCGCCCGCTGTCCACACTCACCCATCTTCAGTTATTTAGAGAGAACAAGTTCCAAGCAAAAACACATGCTCTGAATCCGAGGGGCCCCTCCCGGCAGGAGGCGACACTTCCACTGGCGTCTTGTTGCCTCTCTGGGCAGCACTGTCTTTCCTTCCCTCCCCTTGGAAAGCACACCCGGCCTCACCCCCTCACTGGTGGGGGAGGGACTCGTCCTCTGATACGATATCGCTGTAAGCAGTGTGCCTCTCTCCACCTCCTCCTCGCCTCCTAGCTTCTCTGGTCTTCCTTCTTGTCTTAGAGGAAGATGTGGTTCAGAACTTCCTCCCACGAAAACTAATCAGTGGTAACAGAGGTCAGAATAGTGAGTACCTTGGGAGGCAGAGAGTATAGTCTTGGAAGAGGCATGAGGAACTTTCTGGAAATGTATCTTGACCTGGGTGGTGGTTACATGGGTGTGTACATATGTGAAGAGTTGTTGAGATGTACACTTAAGACTACTGCGCTGTAAGCATTTCTGTTTATGTTACCCCTCAATTAAAAAAAATATATGCCACAGAGACCTCTCTGAGCAGTAGCAAAAATAAATAACCACAACATAGGTTTTGCAGTCATATGAACCTTCACTGAAAATCTGCCTCTGTTTTCTAGCTGTGTGACCTTAAGCAGTTATTTAACCTCCCTGAACTTCATTTCTTTTTCTTTCTTTTCTTTCTTTTCTTTTCTTTCTTTCTTTCCTTTCTTTGTTTCTTTCTTTCTTTTCTTCCTTCCTTCCTTCCTTCCTTTCTCTCTTTCTTTCTTTCTTTCTTTCTTTCTTTCTTCCTTCCTTCCTCTTTCTCTCTTTCTCTCTCTCTGTCTCTCTCTCTCTTTCTCTTTCTTTCTTTCTTTTTTAAAGGTATGGACTGTGAAGATTAGAAACACCACTTCTTATAAAATGTACTTAGCACAGGGCTAGCTCCCACTGGGTGCTCAATACACAATCACTTTCATTGTTATTAAAACCAGTGACCCTAGCAAGGATAGGATGGGGGAGTGGTTTTCCCTGGGGACAGACAATAAAAGGGGTACATTGTCCATAGAGAATTTAAGGATAAAATTGATGATAAAAAAAAGTCTGCTTTTTGTTATCACTATGCACTGGCAAATCTAAATAATGTCAGTTGGAAAATGCTACATCCTGAAAAAATCTTTTATTGGTGTACATTCTAAACAATTGTTGTGGTGACTGCTGAATTTTAATACTATGTAGGTAAGCTTCAAATTAGCACATTTTAATTTCTTATCCTTTAATAAACCTCTTCTACATGGAAGTTAATCTGGGGAATTTCTAGGAATACAGTTACCGCGAGCACAGGTGGAGTCAGGAACACATATTCACAAAGAGAATCAGCTCCTAACAGTTCGAAATCTTTCATGCTTGCTCCAAGTACAGTTCTTGTCTCCAGCCCTGCGGTATTACATATTTCTGCATCTCACTAGTAGATTCAAAGAAACAATGACTGTAGAGTGATGGTGAAGATGAAGATATATGTAGTTCAAGTCTGTCATTCTAGGCGACTCCTTGGAATTTTGATTTGTGTCTAAAATTTAGAAAAGTGAAACAGTGTGAACTGCAAAGGGTAACGTTTTTGCCTGGTAAGTGCAAATTCTAGTTCATACATGAAACATATGTGTTTCATCTCAATGATTACTGATCATACTTTGTTGTATGAAGGAGATGCGTGTTCCAAAATGATCCACTGTGTGTGTAAAGTATCCTAGGCATGCCTCTGACTCAAGCAAAAGCATTAATAAAGAACACTGTATCTCCTTCTCCCCAAGTCTGTGGACGCACAACCCTCACCCTCAGTCACTTCCTCTAGCCATAAATGATCAAATCCTACATTTTCATCTTCAGCCTCCATCTGCATCAACTCCTTCTCCTGGAATTGCACCCAATACCAAATCACTCTTCTTCCTTGCCAAGTGCCCATTATGGACCTTTCTGCTGTCCAGCTCCATCGCTTTGAGATTTGGCGTACTGGGGGAGATGATGGGGGCCAAAGCCTTCTCCAGCCACCACGTGACACCACCTCTAGTATTATCTTTGCCAAATTCTACAGTCAAAGGTCATGTCTTTATATCTCCCCCATCCCAGTGGCTGGGGCATTGCAGATGCCCCTCAAATGCTGGTGGTGTGAATATCATGTGTCTTACTTCCCCGTGTGTAGCACCGCGCCCCACCTCACTGTCAGCTCCAGACACACCAGGCATCTTTGTCTCCCAGAACAGGCACTGCTCTCATGCTCTCCCCCACCTCTAGGCATCTGTATATGCTGTTCCCTCTGTCTGGAATGTTCTGCCCTCTCTAACACCTTTTCGCCTTGGTTCCTCCTCCAGAGATCTGGCCCTTACCCTCGGTCTGAACAGGACCCCTCCTCGATACTCCCAGAAAGTCCACCTGCTCTCCCACTGTCCCTTCCCCCTCTGGGTTTGCCCCCTCTGCAGGGGCTGGAGATGCAACAGTGGGGGCCTCAGAGCTGGTTGAATTCAGCAAAATGGATCTGGTTCTTCCAGATCACCTAGCAGGGCCCAGCAGGAACGGGCACACACTAGGTCCAGGCTGCACGGGCTCATCCACCATGGGCCACCTTCCAGAGCCCAACAAGCAGGCCATGGGGAGGCCCCTTGTCGCCAAAAGCAAACAGGCCTCCCAGGGAAGTTTTGCTCTGGGTCACACCCGCCTCTGGATGGCTGCCAATCTTCCTGCCAGAAACCGCAGGCCCGCCAAGGCCGCCCGGAGTCCAGGCCACGAGGCTTAGAAGGACTCGGGTCAGCTTTGCAAAGGGGGTGTCTGCTGAGCACTTCCTGGATCAACAGCCCCCCGTCCCTGGGGTCAGGCAGGGGGGCTGGGGCTGGGTTGCAGCTAGAGAGGCCCCTCTTGGGCTGGGAGGAGCTAGAGAGGCCCCTGCCAGCCTGTCACAAGCTCTTGGCACTGGCACTGGCTCTGGCTTTCACATACACACACACACACACACACACACACACACACACACACACACTGGCAAGCACCCCCCAGGTGGCCTCCACAGTCTCACCTTCAGGTAAATGGGCTCATCAGTGGGAAGATGAGAATGGGAGAGAAACAAGGGCTACAAAGGCCAGCATGTGTGTGTGCGTGTGTGTGTGTGTGCATGCCTGGGAGTGACCTCACAGCTGCTGGAACATAAAGACTTACAGGTCCTGCCTCCCAGACTCAAAGCTGGCTCCGTGGGGACACAGTGACATGAGAGGCACACCACAGACCCACCTCCTGGCCTTCTCCCTCCTCTGCCTCTTCTCCAAGGTAAGGGGGCCCCAGGCCCCAAAATGTACCGCTGGCTTCCTTGGTGTGGTGGGGAAGGTGTTAAATCACAGCCAGGGACCCCCTGGGAGAATTCCTGCAGGCCTCCTGTGTGGGGCTCAGCTCAGCTTCCCTCCCTGATGCCCAGACAGCTGCCCCTGGCCAGCTCTGCTGTGTGACCCCAGGCAAATCTCTTTCCCTCTCTGAGCCTCAGCTGCTTCCTCAGTTGAATGGGTATAATGTTCATGGGGCCTCTGTGAAGATCATTTATCATAGTTCATCTACAGTGCTTAGCACAGGACCCGGAACATGGCAAATGTTTAAGAGAGGACTTTTATGATGATTACCAATCCCTATAGCTCCTCTACAGACAGAAGTGGGTCTCCTCATTATAGATGGGGAGACTCAAGACGTGGCCTGCTTTGCCTGTGAGCCAGGATTTGGATGGACGTTGGTGCATAGCTGATCGGCATGTTCATACCACAGGGGCATTAATGCTGCCGGGCCCTCAGGCAGTGAGTGGCCTGCTGACCCTAGCTGGAGGGGGATAGGGAGACAGCTCCATGGAATAATGACCTTCTCTCCTGCGATATTTTCAAAGGGCTTGTGGAACATCCACCTTGCCTACCATGACCACTAACCTCATAAGGAATTATTATCCCCTGTTTTCAGTCAAGAGAGTCTCTGAGAGGGTAGGCAACTTGCTCAAAACCACACAGCATCAGAGCAATAGAGGAGGTAGAACCCAGGATAGGCCTGGCTGTGAGGCAGGGGGGACTGCAGTCTGTGTCTCTCCACACCCAACCTGGACCAAGGCCACGGTTGCTGAGCCTGCCATCACCTTAGCAAATGTCAGGCTCCCGGCGTCATGGGTATCGGCCCCCCACAAGCCACGACCTCACTGTATTTTCGTGCTCCTTGGAGGATCACAGGCAGGAACTTTTCTCTATCCTGGGTCCAAGCAGTGGTTGGGGGAAGGCTGAGAACCCTACTGGCATCCTAATCCTGCTGTTTGCTCTTCCAAAGGGGGTGTGCAGGACATGATTCCAGGGAGGGTAGCGTGGGTAGCCGGAGCAGGGGACTTGGGGTTCTGGGCTTAGGATTAAAGGAAGGACCAAAATGAAGCTGTCCTAGACTCACCGTTCACCTCCCCCAGCCTTCCATTCTTCCCAGGCTCCAGGGAGCCAGGCAGCATCCCACACAGAACACAGGAACTTAGTCATCACACACATGAAAGCCGCAACAATCCGCAGAGAGAGAATTCCAAGCCTTGCAGGCAGGGCTCAGGCCTGCGGACAGGGGCAGGCGGTAGAGACCTGGAAACAAGCCAAGTCACGTTGACCTAGAGCTGGCGGTGACCTCATTAAATCCTTGTCACGACTCCAGGACAGGTGGTCTCCACCCCATTTTACTGAGGAGGAAACAGCTCCCTCCCCACGGAACAGTTCAGTGAAGTGTCCAAGGTCACACAGCAAGTCAGTGGTAGAACTTGGAGTTCACCTCTTGCCCAGATGATTCCCTGTCCAGGGCTCTTGCCTCCTGGGGACCACAGCAAGGGTCTGGGGAAACCAAGTGTGTGATGGGGCAACTTGAACGTCGGGATGGGGTGGTTAGAAAGGGCACGGAGATAGAAGGATACCAGAGAGGACCTATCTCTTCTTGGCTATGCTGAAACACCCTCCCTGATATCTCTCTTGAACAGATGCGTAAATTGAGGCAGAGGCTAAGTGGCATCAGAGCCACTAGGGGACAAGAGGTAGGTGTGGCAATTAAGAGACTGGGCCTTGGATTCACATGAACCTGGATTCTGATCCTGGCTCTACCGCTTACTGGTGATACCACTACACTGCTTTAAGCTTCAGTTTGCTCGCCTTTAAAATGGGCATAATGCTTAACTTCCCTGGCAGTCCAGTGGTCAGGACGCCATGCTTCCACTGCAGGGGGCCCAGGTTCGATCCGTGGTCGGGGGACTAAGATGCTGCATGCCTCTCAGTGCAGCCAAAAAAAAAAAAAAAGAATTAAAATGGGCATAATGCTGGTACCTCACACTGGAGGGTTAAATTAGCACATTAAATGCTCGGCACTCGGTGTGCCCATGGTGAATGTCAGCCATAATCATCGGGGTTATCAGTGGCCCCTCCTGGGCACGTCAGGACCTGCAGATCCGGCCCCTGTCAAGCTCTCCCCGTAGAGAGAGCCCAAAGTGAGACCCCAGGTGCAAAGCAGAAGGCTTATCTCCCGGCATCCCCGCTTTCAGGAGGGAGGGACCCAAGAGTCAGTTCTGGTCAAAGGCCCCCCACTTCCCACCAACCAAGAGAGCTCAACCTCTGGTTTGGAAGGGATGCCCAAAGTCCAGCCGATTTTTTCTCAGCTCAATTCCACGTGAATCATCTCTGAATTTATTAAGGTGCAGATTTAGATTCATAAAGAAGGGCCCTAGATGCTGCATTTCTAACAAGCTTCCAGGTGATGGAGCTGCTGCTGGTCCGGACCACACTCTGAGGGGTGAGGCTAGACCATCTTCTCTAGAATCTGGTTATCACTTGGTCTCCTGCTTGAAATGCCTGTGGGAGTGGAAACTCGCTCTTCGTGAGGTTCCAGGCACAGAGCTGTACACTTGCATCTATTATTACCAGTGCCATCTTAGATGGGGGCCCTGTGAGTCCCCCCTGGTCTGCGACCCCCACCGGAGGCTGGTCTGCCAATTTGGGGCAACCCCTAGTGGCCAGCCTGGGAACTGCAGAGGTTTGCAGGATAGGGAGTCCTAGGGGTGGGAAAGGAGAGGATTAGGGCAAAGGGGTCATTGCCTGCTTTGGGGCCACACAGGACATAGGAGGTCATTCATTTCATCTTCCTAAACTGCAAGTCTTCCATCTTCTGCATAAAACCCTCCAGTCCTCCAAGGATCCACAGATGGGGCCACTGGTAACATCTTGAATTACACATGGTCCTTGGTCCCTACCTTCCAATGGACATATGGGGAGCCCAGGGCATCTGGTTTCTGGTTTGGCTGTTTCACTGTGCTGAGTGAGGAGGGGCAGTCAGGACACCTGGACTGATACCTTGAGCCTGCCCCCGGGGGTGGGTTCCTAAGGCTTTTCCCTATGACAGGAAATGTCTATCCCAAATCTGGGTTCCTGGATCCCCAATGAGGAAGCAGGCTCCCAGCCCTGCAGCTGACCCACTAGGACTTTGTCCCTTCCTCTATCTGGAGCTCAGTTCTCCCATCTTTACATGGCAGGGGGAGGGATTTAGACTGGAGCAGAGGTGCCAGTAACCTAGCTGGGCATCAGAAGCCCCTGTTAGGAACAGATCTGAGGGCTCAGCCTCTGGAAGTTCTGATTTGGTAAGTCCCAGAGGAGGCCTCGGGGTCGGTATTTTACCAGGTTTCCTGGATGACTGGATGCTCATCCAGAAACATATTCTAGATTGTTCCAAAGATCAAAAAACACCCATGATACTGTTTGATTTATTCAGCCCTCAAGATAAATACCCACTGTCCACCTGCTAAAAAGTGAACAGCACCCTGTCATTTTAATCCTTCCTTTTGTTGCTTTTACCCTCCTGTAAGCTCCTAGAAGGCAGACCCTAAGCCCTTTATCGTAATTCACAAGAAAGATCATTATAGCCAGATGCACGGAGTGTCTACCGCACGCCAGGCCATGCGCTAAAGGTTTAACATGCATCATTTCATGTACTCCTCAAAACAATCCTCCGAGTTAAACATTATTGCCCCCTTTTCACAGATGAGGAAATTGAAGCTCAGAGAGCATAAGTAACTTCCCCAAGATTGCTCAGCTAATAAGGGGCAGAGTTAGTTCCGGAACTCTAGTCCAGAGCCCTTGCTCATGACCACAGTGCCGTGCTGTCTCTTAGGGAGTGCCGTGGGGCTGCCGGGGTCCAAGGCCAGGTCTATGTGACTCCAGGGCCAAGGTGTGAACCCTACACTGGCAGAGAAGGAGTCAGTTGTGAGGGGCTCACTATCCACCTTGAACGACCATGGCTGAGTGAGGTCTCTGTCTCTGCAGGTGTGTGCCCAGCTGTGCCCAACACCGTGTACCTGTCCCTGGCCCCCACCCCGATGCCCACAGGGGGTGCCCCTGGTGTTGGACGGTTGCAACTGCTGCCGGGTATGTGCACGGCGGCTGGGGGAGCCCTGCGACCATCTCCACGTCTGCGACCCCAGCCAGGGGCTGGTCTGCCAGCTCGGGGCGGGCCCTGGCGGCCGGGGGTCCGTGTGCCTCTGTAAGCAGGTTTGCGGGACTGATGGAGGGGGTGTTTGGGGGGGAAGTCAAGGCCTTGAGGTCCTGAGTCCAAGAGAAGCCCTTCTCTCACCCAGCCAAACCTGGTGACACAGGATTCCCTAAGCTCACTCCCCTCTTCTTTTCTTTTGTCTTTGCTCAGATCATGGCCACCACCCAAACAACCTACCCTCCTTCTTCCTGTCTGTCCAGATCATAGCTGACTTTCAAAGCCAAGCTCAAACACCTCCTCCCCTGAGCAGCCCTCCCAGATTTCTCAAACCAGAAGTCATCATCCCTTCCCAGGACCCTCACAACACTCTTGGGAAAAATGAAAGGGCAACTCCCTATTTAGGGCATAACCTGTGTCAGGCACTGTGCTAAGCATTTACCTCCTAAATCACATAATCCTCACAATAATCCTATGAGGTAAGTACTTTCAGACCCATTTTATAGATGAGGAAACTGAGGCTCAGCGATACTAATGGACATGCTTAATGTTACACAGCTGGCAATTGAGTCAAGCAGGCTCTAAAGCAACATTCCGTTCTGTCCTCTTGTGGGATTGGGAGCCCTTGGACAGTCTGAATCCCGAGTTTGCTATTTGCTGGCGACCTTGGGCATGTTACATCTTCTACTACCCTAGGCCTTGCGCCTTCTGGGGATTTAAATCAGGGGTTCTCAACTTTGCTCTAGGACTGGATAATTCTCTGTGTGGGGCTGCTCTTCTGTGCAGGAATTTTAGCAGCATCCCTGGTCTCTGCCCACGAGACGCCGGGGAGCAAAGTCATCCCCAGTCGAGAACCACTGCTTTAGAGAACTATAAGGAGGTGAGGACTGTTCTGTTCCCTTTTTTTCTTTTTAAATAATAAGACTTGTAGAGCAATTTACCACTCTCATCTACATGGCTGTAACACTTAAAAAAGAAAAAAGAATGAGAGATAGAGAAAGAGAGGAAGAAAAGCCCATGAATCATTGACAATAAGTCTATCTACAGGAAAAGCCTTGTTAAAAAACAAAAATTATAGACATAAAGTTATCAACAGTAAATCCCTGTAAAATACTTTTTTTGATAAGGGGCGTATACTAATGAGAAAGGGGCGATGTGTTTTATAAACTTACAGATGATTGCTAATAAAAATGTATCTAAAGGAAAAATCAGACAAGTAACACTTAGCTTACAAGGCTGTTATCCAGCTAAGCCGTGACACATGGAAAGCACTTGGCAGAATTTATTTATTGAGCACCTGCCTAGCATTTACCATGTGCCAGGCACTAGGAGTTTCACAATATCACCTCATTTAATCTCTCAACAACCATATGAGGTAGGTCCTAATGTCATCCCCATTCTGTAAATGGAAAAAAAGAGGCACAGAGAGGCTAAGTAACTTGCCCAAGGTCACACATCTCAGAAGTGACTGAGCTGGGATTTGAATTCGGGGAGCTGGCTCCACAATCTTCGTTTCTATCACTCTACCGCCTGACGCTCAGTATATGCTTAGTACATAGTGGCTGTTACTGTCACTAACTTTATTAAGGAGCTTTTTGTATTCCACCTTGATTCAAATTTCAAATACCTGGAGGCCAAGAATTTACCTGGTCCTTGCTCCTTCCTGCCACTTCCAGCCCTGGTCAGGCGACACAGTGGTACTCATGAATGTTTAACGACTGGAACCAAATTTGGAGGCTGGGAGCTAGTGAAGCCACGGAGGAGCCAGAGCCAGCTAAGACCTCACAGAGGCTGAGTCTAGGTCTTGGCTCTGGAGGGAACATGCTTCCCCAAATCTCTCCTCTCACAAACTAGTTGGACAGCTCTTCACTGAGGACCAGTTCCGAGCTGCGTGTGTGTCCAGCACGAGCTCCCGATCTCCCTGGCATTAAACGCGCATCTTCCGCAGCTCAGCCAAGTGCGTCTCCATCACTCCCATGGCTCGGCCTCAAACTTAGGAGTCATTCTTGACTTCTCTCTTTCTTTTCACATCCCACTCACTACCCACCAGCAAATTCTTTACAATATTTCAAGAATCCAACATTTCTCAGTCCCTCAACTGCTACCACCGGGTCTGAGCCCCCTCATCACTCATCTGGATCTTGCAGAAGCCCCGTAACTGTCTCCCTGCTTCTGTCCTTGGCCCCTAGTCTGTTCTCAACACAGCAGCCGGAGGGCTCCTTTAAATACATAAATCAGGTCACAGATCACTTCCCTCCTCTGCGTAAAAGCCTCCAATAGCTTCTCATCTTCTCAGAGTAAGAGCCAAAGCCCCCTCAGTGGGCGACAAGACCCTGCAGAATCCTGCTCCTGTTTTCTCTACAACCACATCTAACTCCCTCTCTCCCTCCTGCTCTCTGCTCCAGCCACAACGGCCTCCCCGCTGCTCTTTAAATACTGAGGTGAGGCACGCTCCCACCTCAGGGCCTTTGCACTGGCTTTTCCTGCTACCAGCACTTTTCCCCCCAGATATCTGCATGGCGAGTTCCCTCACCTCCTTCACATCTTTACCCAAATATTGCCTTTTCAGTGAGGCCTTTCCTGATCACCACATTTAAAAACTACAACCCTGCCCTCCTTTATTTTTCTAGCACTAATCACCATCTGACATCACAAACACCACCTTGCTTCTTGTGTTTATTTCCACTGGAGCGAAAGCTCCAGGGAGGGCAGGATTTGGGCTGGTCTCAGTCACTGCTGTATCACAAGATACCTAGAACAATGTGTGGCACGTAGTAGGCACTCAATAAATAACTGTTGAATGTATGAATAGTAACAACAGTTCTGGTGGGGCTAGCAGTAACAGGCACTGTTTATGGAGCATGTACTGTGAACACATCCTTTATACACATGATTTCATTTTAACCTTAATAATGAGGGAGGTCCTATTATTATCCCTATTTTGCAGATGAGGGAACTGGGGCTCAGAGAGGTTAAGTCACCTGCCTAAGGTCACACAGTGTGCAAGTGGCTGCAGGTAAAACAAACAAACAAAAAACAAAAAGACCCTGTTGTTCCTTCTCCTGCAAGGGACTCTCAGAGGGAAAGAAGGATGCAGAAATTACCAGATGACAAGGTTGTGCCCTGAAGTTATTTGGGGGAAGTTTCTGGACAAGGGGGCCGTTGGAGAGGGCCCAGAAGGAGAAGTAGGGTTTTGGCAGCAGTATGTGTGTATGGGTGGGGGGATCTCAAATCCAGTACATTTGAAGGTGCCTGATGGTGTCGGGGACCACGCACATGGATTCACACAGATCCCGGGGTGGAGAGTGGCTGCCTGGGGATCATTACCTACCTCCCAATTAGCTCTGAGCTGAAGGACCCAGGAGAGGTGCCAGGAAATCTTACTAAAATTATCGCTCCCTCCAGCTGACTTTCCTAAATAATCCCTCTGTTTACCAGGTCATCCCAGCGACCAGGAGGCCCCAGGGCTGCAGCCCCAGGAGTCTGGCTGGGAGACCCAGGCTGGGGGTTATGGATTAAGGTGCAGCTACCCCTCTGGTTTCTTGGAAACCAGTGGCCACATGGTCCAGGCCAAAAGGTCAGGGATTTGGAACCAAAGGGCTGTGGCCTGGAAGGAGCAAGGAGATGGGGGTGACACTGGCCCTGTCCTACCCAGAGGAATAGCATCACCTATTCCCATTTAGTGAGCATCTACTAGGTCCCAGGCTTGGGGCAAAATGCTTTAAGTGCACTAGCTCATTTGATCCTCCAGTGGCTTTGTGAGCAGGGTACTGAGGCTCAAAGAGGTGAAGTAACTTGTCCCAGGTCCCACAGTTAGCAAGCAGGGAACTGGGATTTGAACCCAGGTCTGTGTGGTTCCAAAATTCCTGCATGCGTATGGACCTATTCGAGGTTTTTCTCAGAAGACCTGGGAAAACCAGCTTCCCATGAGTCCTTTCCCCCATACCCAGGTGCAGTGCCACCCACATCTCCAGGAAACCCTCCGAATTGTCCCCTTCTCTGCACTTCCTGAGCGGCTCACATACACCTCTCCAGGGATCTTACTTTACTCTGTCTTGGAGATGGCGACATTCACACCTGTCCCCCACACTGGCCCTTGAATCCCTCTTAGTAAGGACTGGGTCTTAGTCCTGTCTAGGAACACAGTGGTTGGCACACAGGAGGGGCACGATATATATCTCTCAAATGATAAGGAGTCAGAACTATTTTATCATTGTCTCTCAAGTGCTGAGTCTTGTGCCAGGCATTCATTCGAAGGGCATTTCCTGCGGTTCTGTGATGCCAGAACGAACCCTCTTGGCCCCAGCCCTTAAGGGGTTCATGTCCAATGGAGGAAGAGGCCATAATACACGTATTTGAGGGCTTCATCCAAAGAGTGTTTCTTAAATAGCTACTCTATGCCTAGCCGTGTGCTAGATGCCGTGTACACTTTATCTCATCTCACTGAAAGTACGAATTACTGTTCTCATTGCTATTAAGGCGACTCAGAGAAGTTAAGTCACTTACGCAAAGTCACACAGCCAGCAAGTTGAGCCCTGACCTGACAGTGATGACTATAATACAGCAGATGGACAAGGAAAGTTTGTGTGTATATAATAGTGGTAATATTTTATATATTTAAAAAACATATTATTATTAATATATAATAATTATTCTAATAATAACAACAGAGCAGCGAGGATCTATTGAAGGTCTCCTTCATGTTGTATTCATTCCAAATATCATTTCATTTAGTCTATACCACACCCTGTGAAATAAGTACCATTATAACCCATTTTGCAGATGAGGAAACTAAAAGAAGTAACATCACTTGGGCAAGGTCCATAGCTAATAAAAGAGCTGAAACCAGGCCAGTCTTCCCACAAAGCCTGTTCCAGGATGCAGCATGCTGTCTTCCTGCAGGCGACAGGGCAGTATGGCAATGGGGCGGGGGTACATATCTCAGAGCTGGAGCCCCCTGCGGCGCTCCGATTCTGTAAGGGCACTGCATCCCCAGTGGGATCCAGACCAGCTCTGCAGAGAGGACCCTGTGGAGGATGTGGCCAGTGCAGCCCTCCCAGGGAAAAGTTGGGAGGTCACCGATGGAGATCCGGTTTCTCCTCTGCAGGGGGAGAAGATGAGGGCAGCTGTGAGGTGAACGGCCGCCTCTACCGGGATGGGGAGACCTTCCAGCCCCACTGCAGGATCCGCTGCCGCTGTGAGGACGGCGGCTTCACCTGTGTGCCCCTGTGCAGCGAGGACGTGCGGCTGCCCAGCTGGGACTGTCCCTACCCCAAGAAGGTGGATGTCCCAGGAAAATGCTGCCCTGAGTGGGTGTGCGACCAGGGAAGGGGGCTGGGGGTCCAGCCCCTCCCAGCCCATGGTGAGTACAGGGCTGGTCCAGGGCCGCCTGGAGGTGTGTGTGTGGGGCGGAGGGTGGGGAGGGCTGGCGGGGGGGGGGAATGGGCGGGGCCTCTTAGGTGCCAGGACACCTGGACACATCAAAGCCAAGGTTATACTGACAAAATCTGGGAGGGGACAGTGGCTACGGGGACATGTAGCAAAGTGGAGTGGAGGGTCACAAGACCTCTTTAAACTGGCAAAACAGGAGGCGGTGGTGCCAATATATAAGTTTAAATCATACACAATTAAAAATAAAAATTGGTGGCAGAGGGGGGAGGGGAAAGGAGGGTTAGAACACTTGAAACAAATTCTCACATTTCATAGCAGAGGTATAACATAGACCTATATTATTATAATATATATATTATTATACTCATAATATATTGATACATATTAATAACATTTATATAATACAATTTAAATATTATATAATATTACTACTACATTATTATTGGGGTTCATCAAAAGAGGAACTCAAAACCGAGCGAAGCAAGGTGGTTGCCTCTGGGATGTGGGCCTAGGGGTAGGCAGGAAAGACAGTGGCCTCATGCTATAAACTCTTCCGTTATAGGATTACGTTATTGCTATGTTACTGGGTTCTTAAAAAATTATTATTATTATATGAATTTAATTTTTGAAGGCAGCCGAAAAGAGGGCATTGGTTCCATAAAGATGACGCCACACGAGAGGCGCTAGAGCATGGTGGGGGACGCATGCAGTCTGCCTGTGTTCTAAGCCCAGTTCCGCTACTTCCTAGCTGTGTGAGAAGCTGCTTAACTTCTCTGTGTCTCAGTTCCTCCAATGGTAAAGTGAGAATGAGAGCACCCACCTCATAGAGCTGTTGTGCGGCCTAGATGAGTAAATACAAGCTAAGCAGTTATGACGTGCCTGGCACACAGCACTCCGTGTGTGCTGTTATTATCCCTACAATGGAATATGATACATGTGTTTAAATACATAGGAGAATGCCAGGGAGTTAGCCTGATGTATAAAAAGCAGGATATGACACCGTATACGCAATTTGATCTCCGCCGCGTGTGTGCATGTGTGTGCGTCTATAGCTATACGAACACATATACGTCGTACGATACTGCACACGTGTATGTAACAGGTAATTTTTTGTTGTGAGGGGATGTCCCGTGCGGTGTAGGATGTGTAGCGGCATCTCTGCTGGATTCCAGTAGTCCCCACCCTTACTTGTGACAAAAATGTCTCCAAAGGTTACCAAATATCTTCCAGGGGGCAAAACTGTCCCCATTTAAGAGCCACTGGTTATAAAGGACCAGCAAGAAGGATACTAAAATATCAACAGCACAGAATAAGACTGGAGGAGGAAAAGCTAGACCACGGGAGCCCGCCACCTTGATCCAGACACGGCCTCACCGTCACCGGCATCCTTACCTCCAGGTCATGGTACCACCACACACACGGGCCCCAACCTCCTTCCTGTAAGATGCTACTTATCACAGAACTTGTGGAGGATACAGCAGTGAGAAACTCACCATTTACTGGGAGGCATCATGGCCAATGCCATCATAGTTGCCTAATAAGCAATATTTATGAAGTGCTTACAAACACCAGGCACTGTGTTAAGCTCTTCACCTCCACTATTTCATCCAATCCTACCCATCAACTATTAGGAAATTTACACAGGAAGAAACTGAGGTCCAGAGAGGTTAAGCAACGTGACCAAGATTGCATCGCAAGCCAGTGGGTAGATCTGTCTGCCTAACCTTGCCGTGCTGACCCCTCTTTCTCTCCCCCAGGACCCCAGTTTTCTGGTCTTGTCGCTCCCCCAGCCCCTGCCGTCTCCTGCCCAGAATGGAGCACGGCCTGGGGCCCCTGCTCAACCACCTGTGGACTGGGCGTGGCCACCCGGGTGTCCAACCAGAATCGCTTCTGCCGCCTGGAGACCCAGCGCCGCCTCTGCCTACTCGGGCCCTGTCCACCCACCAGGGGCCGCAGCCCACGGAACAGTGCCTTTTAGAGCCAGACTGACGATGGAGACTCGGTGTCACCCGCCTGCCAAGCAAGCAACCTGGGCTGCAGGCAACAGTCCAGCTTGGGTCCACCATCCGGGCCCCAGAGGATGAGAGTGTTCCCAAGCCAGCTGGTCCACCTGGACCCTGAGATGCAGCGGGATGCATGCCCTAGTCCCCCTTTCTCTAACTCACAGCCTGGGAGAATGGCCAGGTTTCTTCTGGTCCATTCACAGCCTTTACAATGATGCGCACGGGCTAGCTTTCCAGAGATGGGGCCACCATCTCTCCCTTAATCATTAGACTGAGGCAGGTGCTGGGCTGGATGGGCTATTTTTCTGGGGTTATGCTAAAGAGGGCACAGATGTTCTGAATCTCCTGCTTCCTTTCCTGGAGCGATGTAAGAATATCCCTGAATATGTGCCTATGTGTCAAGCCTGTGCTGTCTGAGAAAGCCCTCCCCCCCCCCACCATGGGCAGAATTCAGGGGCTGAATTCTTTGTAAAAATCACAAGGTGAAATCACTCTGTCTTGAAGAAAGTCAGAAAACAGGCCTTAACTTGACCCCTTAAACCCAACTTGTATTAGTAAGAATTAACCTTTTTTGAGACTGCAATGCACCAGGCCAAGCCAGACATTTCATACGGGTCAGTGCTTGGAAACATTTCTGACTAGAGAGAAGCAGGGGATGATGAAGAGTACCTTCCAGAGACTGGGGAACACGGCCTGAAATAAACCAACCCATGTGTGAAGTTCCGTTTGACGTCTCATGTTTTATTGTTTAAAGATAAAAAAATCCCTACATACAAATTTTATATCCTCTTTGGCGGTCTACCTGTGTTTGTTTAAAAATAAAAACTCTGTTTTCATCAGGATCCAACCAGGAAATTAGAAAACACTCTTGGTATTTACCAGGATTTCTTCTTATTTAAACTAATTTGATTGAGGGACGAGGCACACCCAGTTATATGCACAGGTCTTTTATTTTTATCTTTGGCCGCGTTGGGTCTTCATTGCTGTGTGCTGGCTTTCTCTAGTTGCGGCGAGCGGGGGCTACTCTTTGTCACGGTGCGCGAGCTTCTCATTGCGGTGGCTTCTCTTGTTGCGGAGCAAGGGCTCTAGGCATGCAGGCTTCAGTAGTTGTGGCACGCGGGCTCAGTAGTTGTGGCTCACGGGCTCTAGAGTGCAGGCTCAGTATTTGTGGCACATGGGCTTAGTTGCTCCGCAGCAAGTGGGATCTTCCAGGACCAGGGATCGAAGCCATGTCCCCTGCATTGGCAGGCAGATTCTTCACCACTGCACCATCAGGGCACAGGTCTTAATGGTTTCATGAGTCTTTACAAACGCACACACCAACACCTCAGTCAAGGTGTAAAACATTTCCATCATCAAAGGAAGTTTTCTCGGGCTGGATCATCCTCTCCGCCCTCAAAGGTGATGTAGCTTGTTCTTGAACTTCATGTAAATAGAGTCATACAGTAAGTATTCTTTACTGAATGACTTCTTTCCCTCAGTACCAGCCCTCGGGGTGGAGAGGCAGAGGGGGGGGCAGAGCCCAGAAGCTGGGACCAGAAGATGAAAGACGGAATCACAGCAGAGCTGTCTGCTGGGAGCAGGGGCCACCACGGAGATGCAGCCGTGTGCCTGACAAAAGGCAGATGGAGATGGGGAGACAGATCCTGGCTTCCGCTCTCTCCCACCCCCCAGTTCCCAGAAGTGCCTCCCATTGGTCAAACCTACTGGGAAGACCTGGGAGGCCAGGAATGCAGTGCTCTAAGGTACAAAACAGAGCCAGGAAGGGCGATTCCCAGCACACAGGTGGTAA
Source organism: Aethalodelphis obliquidens (assembly GCF_003676395.1). Lineage (NCBI taxonomy): Eukaryota > Metazoa > Chordata > Mammalia > Artiodactyla > Delphinidae > Aethalodelphis > Aethalodelphis obliquidens. The sequence goes on along the minus strand of NW_020837986.1, from coordinate 2,346,667 downwards.
ATGACCTGCTCTTCAGTACCGTGGCCTCCAGTACTTCGGTCAGGTACCACCTCCTCCGGGTACCCCAATTTGAGAATCACAGGCAGCACTGGAGCCATTTAATCTTCACAAAATAGAACTAACTCTAGTTCACAGATGAGGAAGCCTAGATCTGGAAATGTGATCTGTCCAAAAGCTGGTTTGCAGTTGGCGTGGGATTTTAGTCCAAGCCAGGTTTATCTGACTCTCCAGGCTGGGTCTGTGGTCTCTCGCAGGCTGAGTTTTGGTGGGTTTGGTTCTGCAAGTGTAAACTCTGAACACGCTGCCCAGAACAATTCTGAAAACATCCTGAGAGCCAGGATGAGAACAATGAACTTGCACTGAACTATTCCTACGTGGGGGGCTCTCTCTGCAAAGAGCTCTACCCACATAATCACACGTTGCCCTTGAGACATCCCTAAAACAAAGTGCCGCTGATATTCCCATTTTAGAGGTGGGTAAACTGAGACTCAGAGTGATTAATGAGTTGTCCTAGGGTTGTGCTGCTGGGCTCTGGGCCAGGTTTGCTGTAAGGCCCATGACCTCACTCCTGAGAAGCTGTGAGCAGAGCCATGAAGAGTGGCCCCAGCCAGTCTGCCCAGTCCTGGCTGGTTTCCTGCTGAGATCTCAGGCAGGGTACTTAACTTCTTTGTGCCCCAGCTTCCTTTTCTCTAAAATGCGGATAATGGAAGTACTCAACACAGAGGGCTGTTGAAAGTATTATGTGGTTTAAATAAACATTTTAGCTATCATTACCTTGACTTGACCTCCTAGTGCTTTAGCTTTTTCATCTGTCAAATGGGCATAAATAGTAATGTCCACCCTGTAGGGTCATTGTGTTGAGTGAGTACCCACCACGTAGGGGTATTGTGAATGTTAGGTGAGTGAGTCCTCTATGTTCACTTGAAAATAAGCTATCATCATCATCCTGTCTTGATAATTCTTTGCAAGTCAGAGACTAATGTGAAGGCAAAGGCTGGGAATCTTCTTGTTTGTGAAGAGGGGATGGTGTTGGGGACAAAGGTCACCAGGTGAAACTCAGGCTACCCCCACTGAAGCCCGAGCCAGAGGGACCCAGCCCAGCCATGCCCCGTTATATTTGTTAGTTGCATCCATGATATTCAAGTAACAATAATGTATTCTTTCTTGTCACTGTATAATATTCCATTGTGTAAATAGAGCACATTTTATTTACCTATTCTACATTCAATGGGCATTTGGGTAGTTTCCAGTTTGAGGCTATTATGAATAAGGCATGGTGAATATTCTTGTGTATGTCTTCTGCTAGATATTGGTAAACATTTCTGTTGGATATGTATCTAGGAGTGGGAGTGCTGAGTCAAGGCCTGTGCTCTTTCTCTTGGGTCAGATTATCTCTGAGTATGATGGAGGTTTCTACACATAATAGGTGCTCAATAAAGACTTATTGCAAAACTAATAAAAATGAGAGCTAACATTCATTGAGTGTTAACAATATACTAGGCTCTGTTCCAAGCATCTTCTATGTAACGACTCACTTGACCCTCACAATAACCCTTTGAAGTAAGTATAATTATGCCCATTTCACAGATGGAGAAACTGATGTACAGAGAAATTAAGGAAACAGCCCAAGTGTAAACAGTTCAAAGCTGGCAAAACCAGGATTCAAACCCAGAGGGTCCCACTCCAGGGCCCCTGCTCTTGGCCACCAGGCTATACCGAATGCAGTCACTGCCATGTTCAGAGGTAAGGCCCACGGGAGTAGAAAAGAAGGAACAGAAGCAGATGGGATGGGATTTCCCTGGTGGTGCAGTGGGTAAGACTCCGTGCTCCCAATGCAGGGGGCCTGGGTTCATCCCTGGTCAGGGAATTAGATCCCACAGGCACGCCACAACTAAGAGTTCACATGCCACAACTAAGAAGCCAGTGAGCCACAACTAAGGAGCCCGCCTGCCACAGCTAAGACCTGGCACAACCAAATAAATAAATTATTTAATTAAATATTAAAAACAAAAGCAGCAGATGGGAGAGTCAGCAGGGCCTGACCACGCCTGTGAGATCTCGTTGGAATATGATCGGCAGGGGAAAAAAGAGGCCAAACACATCCCGGGGCTTTCTGCTGGGGGATGGGGAGGGTGGGGGGGACATCGCCAGCAACCAGGAAGAGCAGAGGTGAGCCCCCATTGGTGGCAGATAGGAGGGGCGTGTCCTAGATATTCTGAGTTCAAGGAGACAGTAGTGATCCAGGGCAGTGTGGCTAGAGGCAGTTGGAGATCATAGACGGCACAGGTCTGGACATAGAGAAAAGGGTTCAGGCCGAGAATGTGGGTCACATGGACAGAGGGGAGGAGTGGATAATCACATTGACCCAGTTGGTTTAGTTATGGAAATAGCACGCACGTGTGTGTTTGTGTATAACCTCTTTACCACCATCCCCAGCTCCACTGCGCCCCCCTGGCTGGGGCCACCGTCATCTCTGCCCGGATACCTGTGGGAACTTTCTCCTGCTCATCACAGGGGGTGCCAGAGGGATTCTGTTAAAAACCACATCGGACCACGCCGCTCCTTTTCACTCCGAGGAAAGCTAAAGGCCTTTGCGTGACCTACAAGCCCCCCGCTCTTGCCCCTGTCACCTCTCTGCCCTTGTCCTCAATTACCCTCTCCCTGCTCTGACCTCACTGGCCCCCTTGCTGTTCCTCAAACACACCAGACTTGCTCCCACCTCAGGACCTTTGCACGGGCTCTTCCCTCTGCCTGACATCATCTTCCCCCACGTGGCAAATCCCCTTGATCTCTTTCAAGTCTGACTCACAAGTCACCATTTCACTGAGAACCCACCCGAACTCTTCCAATACCCTTGATGGACTTAGCACCTTTTAACGTAACTTACTTACTTATAACATTTACTATTTGTTGCCAGACTCCACGTGCGGTGGGAATTAATTTCCCTGCTTTGTTCACTGATGGATTCCCAGGACCTAGAACAGGGCCCAGGACGGACCAAGCCCAATCATTATTGAATGAGTGAAAGAATCTTGCTTTTCATTAAAAAATGTTTACGTATCCATTCAGCTGCACCGGGTCTCAGTTGCGGGATCTTCGTTGCTGACTGGGCGATCTTTTGTGGCTCGCAGCACCTAGTTCCCTGACTAGGGACCGAGTCCAGGCCCCCTGCATTGGGAGCGCGGAGTCTTAACCCCTGGACCGCTAGGGAAGTCCCTGTCTTGCCTTTAAAAAGCGATTCAGGGGGCTTCCCTGGTGGCACAGTGGTTAAGACTTTTCCCTCCCACTGCAGGGTGCACTGATTTGATCCCTGGTCGGGGAACTAAGATCTGCCATGCTATGGCCAAAAAAAAAAAAAAAAAAAAAATACGGGGAGGGGGAATTTAATGGGGCTTAGAAAAGTCAATATGTAGTTGACAAATGGGAGTGGCTGCCCAGTTCACAGTGATTTCCCAGTGTGCGTGTCTGCGTGGGTTAGAGCTCACCCCGACCCTCCCTCCCAATCCTCAACCTTGGTAGTTCTCAAAGTGGGGTCCCCAGATTGGAAGCAACATCATCGCCTGGGAACCGGTTAGAATTGCAAATATCTTGTGTCCCATCCCAAACCCACAAAAACTCTGGAAGTGGGGTCGGGAAATCTGTGTTTTAACAAACCCTCCACTTCATTAAAATCTGTGTAAGTTTAATAGCGTGACTTCATATGAGAATACGAAGAAAACGGTGATGTGCTGCTGCCCCCTTGTGGCATTTTGGTGAATGAGCCGCCAAGAGACCACCAGCAGGGAGGAGCCTGGGAGCCTGGGACCCATTCCCTTCCTGTTTCAAGGCCTCACGGTGAGGCAGGGATAGAGCTGGCCTAGGATTCTTTCCTATTTGAGTCGAATGCAGCAGCTTTCTTAAAACATTTAGACAGGTGCCTGTAAGAGCCCCTGCTGGTCCCTGAGCCAGGACACCTGTGTCTGTCCCCCCGTCCCTCTGCCCACAGTTCAGCTCTGGACAGATCGACCACACGATACAGCCACATGGATCTTTCTTGAGCACAGTTACAGTTATGTCACTCTGCTTAAAGCCCTCCTGGGCTCAGAGGTGCCCTCCGGGTGGGGTCCACGCCACGCTGCTATGTCTTCCAGCCTCTTCTGCGCTCCAGCTACATGGGATGGATGGGGCTCCCCACTCTGGCCCAGGCCTCTCCCCAAGCTGTCCCCTCTGCCTGGGCCACTCCTTTCCCCTTCACGGATGCCCCTGATTATTCTTCATGAGTTGCAGTCTCTACATCTAACCGAGGCCAACCCTTCCCTGGGCCCTGGCTCCCACCCGCTCTCACCTGCCCAGGTGCTGACTCCTGCCACTGTCCCCATGTTATCCCCACATCTTCCATTTCTCCCTCTCTTCCAGATTATCCCCATCAATATACATACACGTTGGTCCTTTGTCCAGCGCTGCAAAGGATGCAGCCCACCAGCCCATGGCCATCCTGGCTACTGCAGTAACAAAAGGTGGGGCACCCTCTTCAAGGGGCAACTCGAGCAGCCTCACGGGGGAGGGGGTGCCTGGGAAAGGGAAGCCTCGTATGGCCACCACATTTCATGTGCTATCAAAAAGTCCACCTGCCTCTCCAGGGCTAAAATGTGGTCTAGGGTCTGACGCACATTCTTAGCAACAGGGTCATGGCTTAGCCAATTCTCAAGAACTTCATCTTTTTCCTCTTCCACTGCAATTAATTACAACACTAGGGCGAGCCCCAGGGCAGGAGCCTAGGCCTTTCGGACATCGCAAGGTTAGTCAACAAGCCTACTTGTAAGTGGCCCCACCACACTGGTCTGGTTCTTATCCATGTTCCATTTGCTGCCCCCTGGCCCTTCACCACTGGCTTTCGTGGAAATGTTTCCAATCTCATCTCTGGGCTGAGTCTCTTCATCTGCTCCTGTCGGATGGGCAGTACTTAACACGGGCTTCTTCTGTAGCTTCCTCCCAGCCCTGAAGCCAGCAGGCGGTCAACACGGGGGTTGACTTTGACTTTACTCCCCTTCTCACCTCAAGGGCTGAACCTCCGTGTCCCAATGACCCTCCTGCATCTCTTCATCTATGAGCCATCCCACTCATGTCCCATTCCCCTCCCTTCCTCTCTCGATTCCTTCTCTGTGCCCACTCTCACCCCCTTAAAGCCCAAGGTTTTAGAACCTGGTAGCATCCACACTGCCTCACCTCTTACGACAGACGGACAGTCCAGGGTCCTGATGTGGCCCCCGTACAAAGTGAAGTCCCCCTGGGTCCTTTCACCAACTCAACCAGATTTCTCAGGTGTCTGAATTTAATCTCCAAAAGAAATCTAAACTTATTTCCAAATTTTGTGGCAACCGTCATATTTGTAATGTTTCCTTAACCACTGTGGTGTATGTACATAAGGGTGTCCATCAGATTGCTATTTAAACCCTTATGGGGGACTTCCCTGATGGCGCAGTGGTTAAGAATCTGCCTGCCAGTGCAGGGGACATGGGTTTGATCCCTGGTCTGGGAAGATCTCACATGCTGCAGAGCAACTAAGCCCGTGCACCACAACTACTGAGCCTGCGCTCTAGAGCCCGCGAGCCACAACTACTGAAGCCCACGTGCCACAACTACTGAAGCCCACACGCCTGGAGCCCATGTGCCTAGAGCCCGTGCTCTGTAACGAGAAGTCACCACAACGAGACGCCCACGCACTGCAACGAAGAGTAGCCTCCGCTCGCCGCAACTAGAGAAAGCCCGCGCGCAGCAACGAAGACTCAAGGCAGCCAAAAATAAAATAAATAAATAAACCCTTATGTATGTCTTGGCAAACCAGATTCCAGCAGTCAGTAGGCCCCAAATGCAGTGGCATACCAAAGGGTCAGGGTTGATGGTGGGAGTGGTGTTCTGGGGAAGGAATATTTTAATACAGACGATGTTTAGAATTGCTGGCCCGTGGTGATAATAAAAAGCAGATTGCATTTAGCCCATTTATTATTGTTTCAAAAGTTTTTAAACACAGTGTACCCCTTTTTCACCTGCCTCTGGGGGCAGACCACTCTTGCCACCAGCACCCCCCAGCACACCACTGCTCACTGTCTAAAGCGCAAAGTCTGTTTGTCGGTTATGTAACATTCCTAACAGGTGCTTCTGGTAGGTGGGCTCCTCCACAAATGATTAAGGGACTCAGGCTCCTTCGCTCTTATGCCTTCACCTCACCCCCACCTCATCCACATCCAGGATGACATGAGGCAAGAGGCTCAGCCATTCCCTGCAAAACCCCAACACTGTTTCTGGAACAACTGGGAAAGAGGTACCATCTTTTGACCCAAGTGGGCAAACTATTAGAAGGTAAGTCTTCAATTGCTGGAGGCTATATTTGCCACCATGAGAAGTGCTGAAAACTTTAGTCACACAGAACCAAGAAATTAAGAGAAACAGATGGCAGGCAACTAGGTTCAAGCTGCTAGATCCAGCTGCGCCTGAAGCTATCCTTCCCTAAACTTTTCAGTTATGTGAACCAATAAACTCCCTTTATTACTGAAACTAGTTTGAATTGGGTTCCTGTCACTTGAACTAAGAGTCTTGACAAATATAACTGTATACGGTAGTGTAATTACCTGTCTATTCTTGGCCGTTCTGTTGGGCTTTGTTCCCTAGAAGCCAGGTAGATTTCTGATTCATCCCTGTGTCCCTGAAACCCAGCACAGGACCTGGTACATGGTAGGTATTTAATACGCGTCTGCTGAATGGTGACTGAGGCCTGGGTTCTAGCCCTGATTGTGCCTCTAGTCTGTGACCTTGAGCATCTAATTCTCCCCTGTGAGCTGTTTCTGACTCTGCACAGTGGAAATGATCATCTTTGCCCTGCCTTGCTGGAGGGCGGCAGTGAGGATGAGATAAACCCAGCTTACAAAAGAGCTTAGCAAACTCTAGCGCTCTGCACACGCAAGAGCCACAGTTATATTTGCAAAAATGTACATTTTGTCCTAATTTCATCAGCCCCCTGTAGACTGTGGGTTCTTGGGGCACAAAGCAGACAGCACGTTGGAGCAGAAGTAAGATCTGAGAGGAGAAGCTTTAGCTGCCCCCAGTGCCACCTCCGTGCAACAGTAGACTTGTTGCACCTGCGGATGAGATAAGCAAGATGGTGCCTGGTGCCCAGCACTTGCCACCCCACCATCTCCCTAGAAATCGCCGAGACAAGGGATCTCAGCGCCTCCTTGAGTCTGAGCCATTGCAAACGCATGATAACGGAGCAGCAGCTGGCTGGTTGTTCCCCTCCTGGGCACCCAGAGAGAGACCACATCTCCCAGCCACAGTGACCGAGGTCTGGCCATGGGCTTGACTCCAGACCCAGACCATAAACCCCCCTCACCATCCTCCACACTCGTTCTCTGCCCTCGTCTGCTGATCACATGCAGAGGACACAATGGAGGACTTCAAGGTTCTAGAACATTGTTCTTCACCTTTCTTTACGAACCTAGGACTCCTTGGGCAACTGGTAAAGTCTATGATCTCCTCAGACAAGTCATATTAAACACATAAAATCAAATACATGGGATTACAAAGGACACAAATTATTGAAATACGGTAACCAAAACAAAAAATGTATGTGAGATTGTTACATGTGCTTTTTTAGGAATATATTAAACAACGAGATTCAATTACCATAATTTCAACGTGGCGAGAGTATAAACAGCATTTCAAGATATCCACAATAATTACTTTGTGATATGAAAATACCTGTGATTTCTTTTGGTGACAAATAGGTACTGCTACTACTATTTTGTTTTCTCCATTCATAACTGAAGTGCTAGATGTTAGCTAAAGGTCAGTGGAAAGATGCAATTATTTTCCCTTTCAAGTTCAGGAATCCCTGAATTTCATCCCCAGATCCTTGGGTATTGTCTCTGGGAAAAGAATCTCTGCTTTAGGACAGGACAGAGTCACAAAAGAAAAGGAACTTCATGCTTGGATGACCACATACAGGAAAGGCCCCTCCAACATGTATTCAAGCCAGAGGAAAACACCGTATTTTACCAGGAATATTGAAATTCTGAAGCCAGGCTTGATTTCTTATTCCAGCTGGGTGACCCTGAACGAGGCATCTAACCCCTCTGAACCTCCACACTCAAAAGAAAAAGTAGGCCATGGTCCCAGTCTTACAGGGGAGTCATGAGAATTAAAGGGGATAACAGCTCTGGAGGCTCGCAAACTCTATGGGAATTTATATCTGAGGTCTTCAAACTCCAGCCAGTGAACTGGTACTAAAAATAAGGACAACACAGTGAAAGCTCATCAAGTGAAATGGATTCCACCTGTAAGACTGTCTTTTACTCTGAACTTATGACCTTCCTCATTTGAGGGGTTGTGAAATTCATTCTTTTATAAAATGAGGAGGATTATAAATATAGTACTTGCTCATTTTTCCCCATTGTTTCTACTTTGCAAATGGAGCTGGCAATGTGATTTGGATTCACAAATATTTTACGCAGTTGGGTGGTTTTATGAAGACCAAAAAGTATGAGAATCACTGCTTTATGCCACCACAAAAATAGTCATTCTTATTATCCGTCAAAATTAATAAAACTTAGAAGGGATTCGATTTCTGACCTGGCACAAGTTTGAATAATAATAGTTAACATGTGTTGAGGGTTTCAATGTGTCCCAAACTGATCCAAATATGTCACACGTGTAACTGGCTTATTGAATAATCTGAATTTGGTGAGGGACACACATAAATGGATCTAGTTTTTCTTCACCCATTGCCTTTGAACACATCCAGTCAAATCTCTCATTGCCCCATGCCTTTCAGTATGGATTGAACATCTAATTATATACTATTTAACACCTCCTCTAAATCAAGCTTGACCCTTCACCTCAATAATGCATTGTTATTTAATTTAATAAACTATTAAATAGTCTAACTACGGGCACCTTACAGTGCTATGAGGATATGAGGTACGTACTATTATTAATGGCATCTTACAGATACTAAGGCCCAGAGAGATGAGGTAACTTGCCCAAGGTCACACAGCTAGTAAGTTAGAGACACAGAATTCAAACCCAGGCTGTCTGGCTCTGGAAACTTGCCCTTAGTCTCTGCATTACATTCCTCTGCAGCACTGAGAGAGTGTGAGGGTCTCTCTAAAAACCTTTTCCATCCTCCCTATTTGAGTTCTAGCTTCTCCTGTTTATGAGGCCTGGAAGGAGCAGTGGAGGAAAGGGGGGAAAAAACGTAGCTGGTGTTGCTTTGAGTCCCCTCAGGGAGGTGGATTCCTTTTGTGTGGAAAGTGTTTAAAGGCTAGTGTTCCTGGACCACATGACTAGCTTATTCAGGGGTCCCTGTAGTGGTCTCCTGACTGCTGGGGGATATCTGGACCCCTTGACCTCTCTTAGACCCTGTTCCCAGAAGTGCACTTCACAGCCTCTTTCTGCCAGGGTCCTCTTTCCTGGGAAGCACAAGGATCATCCCTTTGGGGCAGGGCCCAGGTCAGATGGCCCGGCACCCATTCAGCTCATGGGAAGCTCACCCATTCTTGTTCAGCTAAGTGATGGGTGTACAGGACGCCCCCCTTCCTGCCATCTCTCTCTAATCACTTTTTCTCTGCTCAAACACACACTGAGGGCGGATCTGCAAGCCTGCCTCACGAGCGGTCGGGGAATCAGCTACCACTCACCACTTCTGGCAGGAACCCAAAATCTCTACAAGTGGGACGTCTCGGGATGGGGGTGGGTGTGGGATCCTTTCTTCTCCCAGGAGAGCAGAAAAGGTATATCATTTCTCCCTATTCTAGAAAATTATTCTCAAATTCTAGTCTTCTGCTCGCGGAGGCTGAGGGGGGTGGGGATGGAGTGGGAGAAAAGCCGGTATGACGCCCCTAAAACAGTCCTGCTGGTGTGTGTCTCATGGCTTTCTGAAATATGGGGTATTCAGCACCTTGCGACCCTGTGTTGAGGCTTAACTGTTAACTGGAAATACAAGACAAGAGGAAAGTCCCATTTAAGAGTCTGTTACATGCATATCATCTAATTTAATTTTCACAACTGCCCTATAAGGTAAGCTTATTAATCAGGGTTCACTTGTAGCTGCTATAACAAGCAAACCCCAAAATTCAGTGGCTTAACACAATAGAGGTTTATTTCTTACTCACATAATATTCCAAGGCAGGTGTTCCTGGTTGGAGGGCAGCTTTCCTTCACGTGATGAGCCGGGTGACTTACATGTTACAGCTCCACCAGCTCCTGGGCCTCCGGGCCTTCTACCTCTAAATTGCAGGCAGGAATGGAGAAGCTCACCTGCTTCCTAAAGACGCCCACCTGGAAGTGACATCACCCCCCACTCACACTCCATTGGTGGGGTCTAGCCCCATGGTCATACTTGGAAGCAAAGGAGGCTGGGAAATGTAGTCTCTGGCTGGGCAAGTGTCTTCCAGAGCCAACTCCACCCTACAGTCTGACAGAGTTAGTGAGGCAAAGAAACTCTCCTTAATAATGTCTGTTTAATCAGTTCACCAGGCTAACCAGTGCTCTCCGTTCCACCTGAGTGCAACACTCCTGCCCCAAGCATAATGAACGCTCACAGGTCACTCTCTGGCGCCCTTGCTCCCTTCTGCTCTCTCCAGTAGAATGCTGTTATGGGCTGAAAGCTTGTGTCTCCCCCAAAATGTATACGTTGAAATCCTAACCCCCAATGTGATGGTGTTAGGAGGCGGAGCTTTGGGGAGGTAACTAGGTCATGAGGGTAGAGTCCTCATGGATGGGATAGTGCCCTCACAGGAAGAGATAGGAGAGCTTGCTCCTTCTCTCCACCATGTGAGAATACCGTGAAAAGATGGCAGTCTGTAAACCAGGAAAAAGGCTTTCGCCAAGAATCCAACCATACTGGCACCCTGATCTCAGGCTTCCAGCCTCCAGAACTGTGAGAAATAAATGTTTGCTGTTTAAGACCCCCAGTCCACGGTCTTCTGTTAGAGAAGCCCAAGCTAAGACAAATGAGGTGTTTGCCAAAAATCTGTTGGGTTTGTTCTCAAGCCAGTTTGAGCCAGCACATTTGTTATTGTCATGGTGTCATTTAATTAGATATTCCATAAGCTGATGAAATGTGAGTGCAAAAAGGAAGAGATTTGTTTTTAGGAAAACAATAAAAATGAGTTGCTAAAACAGGCTGCCAAATGAGGTGTGGAAGAAACAACTACAAAAGATCTGGAAAAAATCACCATGAGAATCTAGAGGGATTCTGCACTCAAGTTGCTACACAAGTGTCTTCAGATCCTTGCCTCACTTGAAATAAACCAAAACTAGAAAGCAGAAGGTAGATTCTGGTGTAGTTCACGTAAGGAGGACAGCACAAAAAGCCAATGAACAGCCCCACGTTCAAAAAACAGAGTGGCATATGTTCAAGGTGTGTATCATTTAAAATAATTCCCTGCGGGCTTCCCTGGTGGCGCAGTGGTTGAGAGTCCGCCTGCCGATGCAGGGGACACGGGTTCGTGCCCCGGTCGGGGAAGATCCCACATGCCGCGGAGCGGCTGGGCCCGCGAGCCATGGCCGCTGAGCCTGAGCATCCGGAGCCTGTGCTCGGCAACGGGACAGGCCACAGCAGTGAGAGGCCTGCGTACCGCAAAAAAAAAAAAATAATAATAATAATAATAATTCCCTGCTTCTTTGATTAGTTGACTAACCACTGGTCCCAACTGAGCTGGATATGTAATAATAATTCTATGGGATTATTAACCCCATTTTATAGGTGATGAAACTGAGGCCCAGGATACCAGTAGGTAGGTGGTGAAGGCAGGATTCAAAACCAGCCAGTCCAGTTGAAAGTCTACAGTCTCACTCTCTGTACCAGCAACGTCCAATGCAACTTGCTGTGGTGATGGAGCTGTTCTGTATCTGCTCTGTCCAATGTAGTATGTGTTTAATGGACACTTGAAATGTGTCTAGTGCAAATGAAGAACTGAAGTTTTAATTAAATTCAATCTGAAGTATAAATGGCCACCCACGGCCAGTGGCCACCCTATGCGACAGCACAGTTCTGTGCTGTCCTTACTTTAACGTGTGCCTTTCTTAGCATCTCAGGCATTTTAATTTCATTGCCTTGACTCTTTCCAGCCAATGATGTGTCTTCTGAAATGCAAGCACTGGCCCCTGTGATTCAGATGTCCCTTCATTCCAATTCTTTATGTTGACTGGAGAACGAGAGGGATGGGCATTGGCAGGAGGAGAGGGGGCAACGGCTGAGCTGGAATGGCCACGTGGCAGCAGCTACCATCTTGTGCCCGAAGCCCTTGCAGCTCCTCAGGGTGGGGGAAGCATCGCCTTTAGGTGCAAGAGCTTGAGAGCAGGATGGGACGGCTCCCCTCCCTACTTAACAGCGTGACTCGAGGCAAAACACCGCACCCCTTTGCACCCTGGCTTCGTCCTCTGGAAGGTGGGATTAAAAGTGCCTGCTGTTGGGAATTCCCCGGCGGTCCAGTGGTTAGGACCCTGAGCTTCCACTGCAGGGGGCATGGGTTCGATCCCTGGTCAGGGAACTAAGATCCCGCATGCTGCAAGGCGCAGCGACATAAAAGTGTTTGCTGTTGTGGGGACTGCATGAGGTGATGCCTGCTAAGTGCCTAGCTCCCTGCTTGGGTCTAGTAACTGCTCAGTAAATGTCCTTCTAATCCAATCCAATCCTCAGACCAAAGGAACAGCAGGGAAAATGTGGGGGTGGGGATGGAGAGAGAGAAAAGGCTCTTTCAAAAAAGCCTTTCAGTGAGGAAATTCTCAATTGTAAATCAAAGTAGAGAGAATGGTTTAATAACCCCCCCCCCCATACTTCTATCAGTTTTTAAAATTATTAACCAGAATAAAGGCTTTAGTATCTTCAGTAACTTAAAGATATCCATCCTTAGGAAGGTGAAGAACAAACTCCCAATGGCTCCAACCAAATGGCCACAAACACGTGTTAGGAATCCTCAGAGCAGCCCTGGAGGGTCCCAACAGCCAGAGACAGGGTCATGCTCAGACAGCTGTCATTTGTCGCCCCCCCTACCCTCCCCAAGTAATATCTTCACAAGCCTGGGAACCATGGTGCCCACACATGGGTGTGGCTATGCTGTTTCCCAGGCAATAGGTTCCATCTCTCTGGGTCCCCCAAGCCATGTAGCTTGTCTTCCAGTGCCTGGAAGATTCTGGAAGAGCCCCCCCACCCCTGCCAAATCCTACCTATAATGTTCTTTAAATTAGCAAAAGGCAGCTTTTAATTTCTTGCCACCCAGATCCCTAAATGGTGCTCAAGTTACAGAAAAGCCACAGCTGCCATCTCGAAGGAGCTGGTACCTATCATCCCCTGAGGTCAAAATAATCCATTCTTTTAGAAGAGAGATGAGAGATCTTATCAGCGAAAATGCCCAGGGCTTCTGACCTTCTGGAAAATTACTGAACTATATTCTAACTATAAAAATCAATCCCTTAAGATCTCAGTAGGTCTGGGGAATAAGCTGTGTAGAAAAGGAAAAGAAGACATTAATTGGGTGGAGGGGGCACTAACATTTGCTAGGCACCTAATCTGTGCTGAGTGCCCCTTCATGCTTTCATTTAATCCTCACAGGAACACTGGTAGGCAGATACTTTTGCCCCCATGTCACAGATGAGGAAACTGAGGCTCAGAAAGGTGAAGCCACTTGCCCAAGGTAGAACTGAGGTCTGGCTCCCTCAGAAACTCACGTTCTTTCCTAACCACTGTCCTACCTACTATGTGGCACCTTAGATGGCAGCCTTTATTCTCTGTCTGAGTCTGTTTCTCTCCCTGATGTGGGAATGACAAGGCCTGCTGGCTCCTACAGCTTTCAGAAGGACCTTGACCTTCTCAGGGACGTGAAGCGCTTTGAAAGGTGTAGAGGACCCAGTTAGGGCCTGGAGTCACCTATCTCGTTGTCCTCAAGGCTGGCAAACTTGCAGCTCTGGAAGAAGAAGATCCAAGCCTCATTGATAGGTCCCGGTGCGACTCTGGCATGAAGGGACAGAGGAAAATCACTAGGTCCCCTCAGGTTCCTAGTGAAAAAAGAAGGAAAAAGAAGGGAGGGAGAGGCGGAGGGAGGGAGAGCTTCAGGGAGTGCCTTGGGGTGTCGCTGTTTTTGGTGACTGCTCAGCTGACGGTTCTCCAAGCTGAGAAACACACATAACAAACTCTAACCTCCTCTGGCTTAAAATAGAGCTGCGGAACCGAAAATGCCAAGCACAGGGCAGAGTCACCTGCCTGGCAGGGCCAGACAGCTCCTCGTGGCCCCAGTAATACCTCCCCCGCCAGCGGACCCATCTGACAAAGCACCTCTCAGCTTCGTCTCATGAGATGCTCACAACAGTGGGAGCGGGAAGCCAGCGCTCCTCAAACCCACCTTAGAGATTAGGAAAGTGAGATCTGAGAGGCCACTGGAGGGTGATAAAGCCCCCAGCATCTTGTCTGATGAGGCGGCACCGTGTATGCGAAGGATCGTGACCCTGGGGGGCCAGACGGCCCTGAGTTCAAGTTCTGACTCAGCCGCTGCCTGGCTGTGAGGACTTGGCAAGCGGGGTCTCTTCTCCTCTGCAGCCCGGCTTCCTGCACTGGGGAGTGAGGCTCCCTTAGCAATGTCTGTGAATGTTCCTAGTGCGGACAGCGCTCCACAGTCTCTTGGCCCTGCTTCTGGAAAAAGAATTCCTGACATCAGCAGGCAGTCAGTTGTAAAAAGGGAGGAAAAGTGGCTCCTGGGCACCTGGAAAGTGACATATGGTGTCTTTTATAATGCAGGAGGTGGGCCTGACCATCACCCCCATTTCTCACATGGGAAAACTAAGGTGCAGAGAAGCAGAAGGCTTCTATCCACAGATACCCAGGTAGACAGTGGATGAGCTGGAATTTAAACCCAGGCCTCACTGACCCAGCTGTGCTCAGGACCAGGACTCATTAACTGTCCCCGGGGTGGACCCAGCCCTTCCCCTGAGAGCAAGCTCCCTCCACCCCTACTGGCCCCATAAGCTCTGCTCAGGCCCTTCTCGGGCTATAGATCCTTGGTGCCCCACCCGGGCCCACTCTGAGACTGTAGGCCAGGTTTCTGTTCCTCTGAAGTCTGAGCAGGAATCAGAAAAGCAAACTTGCTGACACCATTGTTAAAAATAAAGCTGAGGCAGTAGCACCAGACACTTGCTTCTGAGCTGCTGAGCTGCCCCCCTCTAGCTTCTCAGGGGAAGAAGGGGTGCAAGGCTCCCCTTAACAGGCACGGGGTCCCAATTCTGCCCGAGAACTGAGTCAGGGCAGGAACTGAGTCTAACATCCCTGTGGACCTGGGCCTTTGCTCTGTTGTGATAGTTGCAAAACTGGCTAACACTTCTAGATGAGTCGTCGGGGCCAGACGATGCTCTCGGGGCTGCACATTTACCCGCTTATTTAATCCTCACAACCACTGTAGTCGTGCCCTGTTGCTGCTGTAACAAGTTATCACAAACCTAGCGGCTTGAACAACACAAACGTATTACCTTCCAGGTCTGTGGGATGGAGGTCTACACGGGTCACGCTGGGCTAGAATCAAGGCATTGGGAGAACTGCGTTCCTTTCTGGAGGCTCTAGGCAGGAATTTGTTTCCTTGCCTTTTCCAGATTCTAGAAGTCACCTGTGGTCCTTGGCATGTGGCTCCCTTTCTCCATCTTCAAAGCCAGCAGCAACGTCAGGCCAAGTCCTTCTCACCTTGCATCTCTCTGGTTCCCCCTCTTCCGCTTCCCTCTTCCAGTTATAAGAATGCTTGGGATCGCATTGGGCCCACCCAGATCATCTGGATAATCTCCCGTCTCAAGGTCAGTCGATTAGCAAACTTAATTCCATCTGCAACCTTAATTCCCCTTTGCCACATAACCTAACATAGTCATAGGTCTCAGGGATAGGATGTGGGCATCTTCAGGGAGGCCATTATTCTGCTGACCACAGCACCTTATGAGATAGGAACTTTCCTAACCCCATTTTAAACTGGGGAAACTGAGGCATCCCAAGTTCACACGACTGGTAAGCAAAAGTAGGATACGCTCCCAGGCAGTGGAGGTGCAGAGTCCACGCTCTACATGCTGATACTGCTGCTTGTTCATCCACAAACGATCACTGGATGTGTGCTCTGCGCTAGATCCGGTTGCTGGGGACAGGCTGGGGACCAAGATGGGGTCCCTGTCCTCAGGGGGACACATATATGGAACACGAGAATTACAAAGCAGTGGGAGGGATGAGAGATGGCAGGAGCATGGGAAGTCTTCGAGGAGCACAGAGGAGGAACACCTTAGGAGTCAGGAAAGATGTACAACTAAGGGAGAGGTGAAGGATGAATAGGGCGTTAGCCAGCAGCCCCTATCACATAAGGAGGTTGTGAGGATTAAATGCATGAATACATGTAAAGTGCTTCAACCAATGCCTAGCCTCTAGCAGGCATTCAATAAATGTTGGCTGTTGAATGGGCCGGGGAGAGGACAGTTCCAAGCAAAGCAAGAGTTTGCACAAGGAGCTGAAAGTTTCATGGAGCTGGAGCAGAAAAATGCAAAGGGGCTGCAGGACGAGGGGCTGGAATGGTCACAGGGGGACAAGTGATGCATGCCAAGGCTGCAGCGGAGACCTGGGAAGGTGGGTGTCCCAGAGAGCTGCAGGAGAGGCTGCCTGTGCTCTGCCCAGACTCTCCAGGAAGGCTCACCCAGGACTCTGAATTGTCACCTTGGTGCTGGGGGAGGCAGGGGTAGATTCCTCAGGGAGTGAGGTCAATGGAAGGTGCCCCGAGCGCCCAGCTGTTCAGGCCAAGGACCCCGGGATCATCCTTGAGTCGTCCTCCCCTTCGCCCTCCACACCCAACCCCTCAGCAAGTCCTGTTGCTGTACACATCTGGGTAACGCTAGCTGTGGTACCAGATGGACCCCAGACGTCAGGGGCTTAATGCCACAGAAGTTCAAATTAGGTGTTCCTTTGGGAGACCCTTTGCAATGTGTCATTGCACCCCAGCTCCTCCCACCCCGTGGCTCTGTCCTCTCCTAAAGACTAGGTGTCCGCATTCAGTCTGCAGTTGGGGAAGACAGGTGGGGGCATGGCGTGTGGGAGGGCTTTACGGGCCAGGCCTGGAGGTGGCACAGGTCACTTCTGCCCTCATTCCATTGTGACATGGACACCCCTAAGCACGAGGGAGGCTGGGAAATGTGGTGGCCGTGTGTGCCCGGCTCCACCCCCGGCCCCAGCATCTCAGATCCACCCGCTTGTCTCCATCTCCAGGGCAATGCCCCTGATTCCAGGCTACCCTAAGCACGCATTTGGACGACAAGAGGCTCCAAACTGGGGACTTCCCGGGCGGTCCAGCAGTTAAGACTCCGTGCTTCCACTGCAGGGGGCCCTGGTTCAGATCTCTGGCTCAGGAACTGAGGTCCCGTATGCCTGGCAGCGTGGCCAAAAAAAAAAGTCTCCTAACTGACCTTCACTCTGGGCCACCATCCCTTTCCCACATGACAGCCAGAATGCTTTTGTTTCTAAATGTCAATCAGATTGTTGGTGTTTGTTTTCCTGCTTACAACCTTTCTAGGGTTTTCTTTTTCTTTTTTTTCTCCGCTGCGCCCCGTGGCACGCGGGATCTTAGTTCCCTGGCAGTGGAAGCGAGGAGTCTTAACCACTGGACCTCCAGGGAAGTCCCTCTAGGGTTTTCCATTGTACTGAAGAATAAACCTTCGGGAGGGCCTGTAAAACCCTGTGCGAAGTGGACTCTGTCTTCCTTCCAATCCCCACTCCCACCCTGACTCCCCCAGCACCCCGATTATTGTGGCTCCAGACACACTGGCTTCTCTGCTTAAAGGACCCGCACTTGCTGCCTGGATGCTTCCGCCCCAGTCCGTCCCCAGGGAGGCTTTCTCCCCTCAACCTTAGCTGGCGATCCCCCCCACCCCCGCAAGAAAAGAAGTTTTCCTTCTTTCTCACACTTTTCTTAAATTATCTCTTTGTGTGTTTGCTTTTTAGCCAACCCTCCATCCTAGGATATCAGGTCTATTTACACCAGGAATCTTGTTTGCACCAGTAGGTGCTTTGGTAAATATTTGTTGGATGACTGACCAAACGGAGAAATGAATGACTTGCCCAAGGTTACAGGACGAGATAGTGGTGGAGACAGGGCTCCTGCAGACCTGGGCTTTGGGCGCTTTGCTCCCACTGTCGCTATCTGCAGACACCTTAGCCCCGGGGCCCCACCGGGTAAACAAAGGCAGGTGTGCGGGAGGCGGCAGGGAAGGGGCAGCTGCAGGAGCCCTCTCGGCCCTCCTCGCCCCCCTCGCCCCGCCCCGCCGAGGCCCCGCCCCTGGGTACCGCACCCCAGCCGCAAGCAGCCCTGGCTCCTGCCGCGTGGGGCGCGGGCCGGCCGTCGGGGCGAATGGACGGGGCGGCGGCGGGCAGGGTGCCGGGCCGGCGAGCGGGGCCCAGGGCTCAGCGATGAGGAAGCAGAGCGTGCGCACCGCCGCACTCATCCTGTGCATCCTGTCCTACCTGCTGGTGGGCGCCGCCGTCTTCGACGCGCTCGAATCCGAGGCGGAGAGCGGCCGCAAGCGGCTGCTGGCCCAGAAGCGGAGCGAGTTGCGGAGGAAGTACGGCTTCTCGACCGAGGATTACCGCGAGCTGGAGCGCCTGGCGCGGCAAGCCGAGCCGCACCGCGCCGGCCGCCAGTGGAAGTTCGCCGGCTCCTTCTACTTCGCCATCACCGTCATCACCACCATCGGTGAGCGGCCCCGGCGCCTCCCCTCAGCGCTCTCTCCATCCCCAGCTGCCCGCGGCGTCCCTGGGTTTGAATCCCACTTCTGCCCCTGTCCAGCTGGGTGACTTTGGACCAGTCATTTCAGCTCGCCGAGCCTCCCTCGCCTCCCTCTGTCGAATGGGCTCTCTGTCGTTCCACGCAGGCAAGGCTGGGAGGAGCCAGTAGGTTCCGTTTGCCAAGAGGCTTGGCCCACAGGAGTGTCAGAAAACGCCCCAGGGGCTGGCAGACGGATGGAATGGGGCCGGAAGCCCAAATGGCTGGAGTTGCTTCCTTGCCTGGCTGCATCACGCTGGCTGTGTGACCTCAGACCACTTGCTTAACCTCTCTGAGCCTCACTTTTCTCCTCTATAAAATAGGGGTGCTAATAGGCCCTATCTCAAGGCTGTAGTGAGACAGTTATCATTAAGGAGATAATATATGCAGAAAGTTTTAACACAGGACCTGACACACAGAAAGCACTAAAAAAAAGATTGCTTTTTGTATTATGACACAAAAGAGAATGGGCATCTACTCTGTCTTAGTCCCTGCAGTATGGCCAGTGCCTAGCCGGTAGTAGACACTCAATAAATATTTGTTGAAGGAATGACTGATTACCACCAGCTTTGGACCTCACCCTCGGGGATCCAGAGCACTTTCTCTGCAGTATCTGGACCGCCAGCCGTTGCCATGGCTACTGTCTGGCTGGTACCTGCTGAGCCTAAGCCTGGGGAAGCAGAAAAGGAGAGCAGCAGGTTCTGCAGGGCTCCACGCTGGGTGCCAGCCGCTCCCCAGGCCCCAGCTATGGATGTCCAGGTGTCCCTTTGGGCTTAGACCACCACCCTGCAGTGCCGTGGAGAAAGTCCCTCCATAATGCTCTTGCAGGCCAATGTGAGTTTGTGGGTTTAGCAGTGGAGTTAGAAGCCTGAGTTCTGCAATTACATCGACCAGAGTTCTGTTCTCATCTCTGTTGCCTCCTGCCTTCTCTGACAATTGATTGTACCTTTCTGAGCCCTGGTTTCCTCAACTACAAAGTGCAATTGTTGCTACCTCACTGAGTGATTACCAGGTTTAAGTGAGATCAAGTGTGTAAAATGCATAGCACAGGCCTGAGGCTAGATAGCGACTATTAATCAGCAATAATAACAATTCATTATTTGCCAACTGTGGGCCCAGCTCCCGTTCAGCCCTTTTGACCCCTCCTGTCAAAGTGGGCACCCCTGCTTGCCTATCTTGGCCTAGCCTAAGACCCTCCCTGTTACTGTGCCCAGTGGTGTGGGACCCTATCCACCTCCTCTGCCTTCCCCCACATTTTCTGGAGTCCTCCCAGGTGGATATGGCCTCTTCTTCTGACTGCTCCCCTCTGACCTGCATCTGGGAGGGTGGGGGGAAGGGACTGTGAAAACAGCAGTTTTGCCTCTTTTGGCCACCTGGGGGCGCCAGCACTGGCTGTGTGGTCCAGGTTGCATAAGCCAGCCTTGCAGAGAGAGCCAGGCGCCAGAATCTAGGAGCTGAACTCTGTAAGGACAGAAGAGAGGCACCGAGAAGCTATGGAGGATAGTGGTTAATAGCTCAGCCCTGTGACCTTTGGGCAGCTTCCTCCTTCTGAGCCTAGTTTTCTTATCTGTAAAATGGGGATAATATCATCTCATACAGTCATTGGACAATTAAATAAAATAATCCATGTAGAGTACCTAGCATGTTTAGTTACTACCATTATTCATTTTTCTTTCTGTCAAAACCTGACATACCCCCAAACAGCTAGAAACAGTACCGTCCGGCCTCTTATTCCTAAAGCGGCTCCTCTGTCTCACACTTAGCACCTCCTTCAATCTGGTCTGACTATTATTATTATCATTGATTATTTCTTTCATTTCTTTTTTTAAATAATTTTATTCATTTTTGTTTGCGTTGGGTCTTCGTTGCTGCGTGCGGGCTTTCTCTAGTTGCGGCAAGCGGGGGCTACTCTTTGTTGCGGTGAGTGGGCTTCTCATTGCAGTGGCTTCTCTTGTTGCAGAGCACGGGCTCTAGGCGCGTGGGCTTCAGTAGTTGCCACACGCAGGCTCTGTTGTTGCGGCATGCGGGCCCCAGAGTGCGTGGGCTTCAGTAGTTGTGGCGTGCAGGCTCAGTAGTTGTGGCTCGCGGGCTCTAGAGCTCAGGCTCAGTAGTTGTGGCGCACGGGCTTAGTTGCTCTGCGCCATGTGGGATCTTCCTGGACCAGGGCTCGAACTCGTGTCCCCTGCATTGGCAGGCAGATTCTTAACCATTGCACCACCAGGGAAGTCCCTATCATTGATGATTAAACTTTCATTGAGCCCTTAGTCTGTGTCAGGCTCTGTGCAGGGCATTCACTGGTGACCAGGGACACACAGAAATGACCAGCATGGTCTCTCGCCTCACGGACCTCACGGTGGTCTAGTGGCAGCAGAGCCCCCCCCCACCCCGCCGCCAAATAGATAGAGGCAGACTGATAGGGCCATAAAGTAAAAACATGGCAGTGGAGCCATAGATCTTTAAATATATATATATATATATATATATATATATACACACACACATATATATATGGTTGACATTTCCAATGTTATATATGCACACAGGGTACAAAAGGTATAGGATGAAAAGGAAGTCTCCCTCTCTCCCTGTCCCTCAACCCTTGGATCCCTTCCCTGGATCAAATGCAGTTATCAGTTTTTTGAGGATCCTTCCAAATATCTTCTCCATATATTCCTTTGACACACACACAAACATGTTATATTATATTACACATGCGGTTTTGCCTCTTGCTTTTCTCACTTCATATATTTTGGTGATGTTTTTATATCAGTCCCTGAAGAATTGTGTCCTCTTTTCCATGGCGGACTAGCAGGGCCCCCCAGCCTCAGCACCGGCGACATTTTGGGCTGGCTATTCTTGTTGTGGGGACTGTCCTGTGCACCAAAGGATGCTAAGCGGGACCCTGGCCTGTACCCACTAGATGCCGGTAGCACACAGCCACCACCTCCCAGCTGTGACAACAAAAAATGTCTCCAGACATTGCCAGTTGTGCCCTCGGGGGGCAAAATTGCCCCCCGTGGGAACCACAGCCATCGTCTGAATGGCGCTGTGGCTTATTTAACCAGGCTGCTTTTGATGGGACACTTAGGCTGTTTCTCAGTTTTCACTATGACCAACAGTGCTGCAACGACAACTCACATGCATACATCACTTTGCACGTGCATGTATTTTGGAGGACTACCTTCCTCAGTGTGGAACTGCACAGGCCAGAGGTGTATTTACATTTTGGCAGATGGAGCTAATTTGCTACAGGAGGCATATTCTGTTGGGGAAGGGCCACCTGACTTTTCCTGGGTTATGGGACCCTTTGAAAATACCATGAAAGCTTTCGCTTCTCAATCCTGGAAGACACACATATCCACTATTTCCATGGTGATAGCACGGTGTGCCAAGACTCAGGGAAGCCCACTCATGTTTACGTCCCCTACAACGGCTGAGGGGACTCAATGAGGAGCTCCACCCGACTGAAGAGGTGTTTTGTGAGAGCTGGCTTGGAGCAGGATCTGGGAGGGGAAACGTGGACTGGGACAGGGGGAGAAGATCGTGGTGGGGAGGGGACCCATAAGAAAAGGACATACTGGTTGGGGAAACAAAATGGGGTGAGGCTGGAGAGGTGAGGGGGGTCCTGATCATGAAGGAGCTTGGACATCACCTGAGAACTGGGACTTTACCCTGTGGGGACTGGGGAGACACAAAAGATTTTGCTTTTTTTTCTTTCAAGGCACAACTTACAGACATTAAAATTCACTATTTTTCAGCGTACACTTCTGCGGATTTTGCCAAATGAAAACCTGTCTTGTAACTGCAGCCACGATTAAGACATAGAACATTTCCATCATTTCCCAAAATTCTGTCATGCCTTTTTTTTTTTTTTTTTGTCTGCACAGCATGTGGATCTTAGTTCCCTGACCAGGGATCAAACTTGCGCTGCCTGCATTGGAAGGGCAGAGTGTTAACCACTGGACCGCCAGGGAAGTCCCCTGTCATGCCCTTTTTTAGTTAGTTAACCCCACCTCCAACTCTGAGGACTGCCAACCACAGATCTGTTCTCTGTCCCTATAGTTTTACCACAATGTTTCCAGAATGTCATTTAAATGGAACCATGCAATAGGTAGCCTTCTGAGCTTGGCTCCTTTGATTCAGCAGAATACATTTGAAACCCATCCTTTGTTGCTGAGGAAACAGTAGTTCATTCCTTCGTATTGCTGAAAAGAATTCCACTGTATGGATGTACCACAGTTGTTTATGCATTCCCCAGCTGAGGGACGTTTGGATTGTTTACAATTTGGGTCGCTTATGAGTAACCATGTAAGGTTTTAAAGCCGGGGAACGACCTAGTTCGAACTAGCATTTCAAGATGCTCTGCCGGCTATGGGGGATGGGGAGAGAGACCCGGCAGCGGGCGAGAGTGTGAGATGGAGCTGGACCCTCATCAACCCTCCCCTCCTCTCTACCTTCAGGGTACGGTCACGCCGCGCCGGGCACGGACTCGGGCAAGGTCTTCTGCATGTTCTATGCGCTCCTGGGCATCCCCCTGACGCTGGTCACCTTCCAGAGCCTGGGTGAGCGGCTGAACGCGCTGATGCGGCGCCTCCTGCTGGCGGCCAAGCGCTGCCTGGGCCTGCGGCGGCCGCACGTGTCCACCGAGAATATGGTGGTGGCCGGGCTGCTGGTGTGCGCGGCCACCCTGGCCCTCGGGGCCGCCGCCTTCGCGCATTTCGAGGGCTGGACCTTCTTCCACGCCTACTACTACTGCTTCATCACCCTCACCACCATCGGCTTTGGCGACTTCGTCGCGCTGCAGAACGACGAGGCGCTGCAGAGGAAGCCGCCCTACGTGGTCTTCAGCTTCCTCTACATCCTCCTGGGGCTCACGGTCATCGGCGCTTTCCTCAACCTGGTGGTCCTGCGCTTCCTGGCGGCCAGCGCGGACGCGCCCGAGCGTGCTGCCCGCCCGCTCCGCCGGGGGACGCCCGAGAGCCGAGGCCCCGCCCTGCTCCGCCGCCCCGCCCACCGCGCCGGCTCCACCTCCATCTCCTACCGCATCCACCAGCTGGAGTTGCGGGCCCGCGACAATCTGGGCTTCTCGACCCCCGCAAGCCCTGGGGCTGGAGGCGGCGGCGGCGGCTGCAGGGCAGGCAGGCCCCTGGCCCGGCGTAAGTCCATCTGACAGCCCTATCCTGGCTGGGGGTCGATCCTAGAGCCGGAGGGTCTGGATTCACCTGTCAGTAGACCCTCCCCAGACCTCGGAGAGGGGTGAGGGGCCGTAGCCTCAATGCCGTCCTCTGCCACGAGTAGTTTCTCATTTCCTTCTGTGGCAAGCCCCTCCCTCCTCTCCAAAAATGTATTAAAGTCACATCATAAGCACAAGCATGACTCTAAACTCGCCCTGTAGGTGCAAACCACTTGTGATCCAAATTGTTTTAGAAGGCGTGGCCACACCCGCCACTGAGGAGAGGCTCGCCACAGGCCCATGTCCCTAGCTGGCCCTGCGGAACGGAAGCAGGTGCCCATTTTTCTGTTGTGTGCAGAGGTGGGCTTTCCGTGTTGTGGGGAAATGCATGACTTCCAACACTGGAATCCTACCAGTGAGGCCAGCTGCTCCCACTACGAGAAGCACAGGGATCGGACGGACTGAAGGGCAACATTTACGGTCCAGCGTGCACCAGTGGGCAAATCTCTGCACTATTTAAATGATTACCCATTCTCTTACTCGGCGCGCAGAGTGGAATTGGCCCCACCCCCAAATCTGATGCTCTTTGTCCTTGGCCAGCCCCACTTTGGGATAAGGGGGGGCCTTGCTGACACCCGTGTCACGGGGACACCTGGACCACAGCCTCTTCTGGGAACTGTGAGACCTGGGTACTGCCAATCACCCACAGTGTGACCTCGGGGAGTCTCATCCCCTCCCTGGGCCTCAGTTTCCACATCTGTAAAATGACTGGGTTCACCCAGTACCCTGTTCCCTCCTATGCATCTCTGGGAGGGTTCCTGGGCCAGGCCCCAGCCCCATAAGGAGACGTTAACAAAGCTGACATCCCGGAGCACTCAGATCCTTAAAACTAAGGGCCTTTAGTGTCCCAGAGAGAAGGGCATCGACACACAGCAGAGCAAGCCACGTTAGAAAAGCCAAAAACTTTAATTTTCAACATGAGCTACATGGTCATGAACACAATGCAACGTGACCCGCTCCAACCCAGGGGCCCAGGAAACCCTCCCTCCCCAAAAGCCTGAGGGGCTCCTGCTGCCAAAGAGGGAAGGGGGGAAAGGTGAGTGAGTGGAGAGTGGGCCTGAGGACCAGGGGTCCTGCTTTCCTGCCACCCCTCAGGAGGCAGTGGTAGAGTGAAAGGGCTCCAGAGGTGATGCCTGAGGCCCCGTGTTCAAGTCTCCACTTTGCCCTCACAGAAGCTATGCGTCAAACGGGCACAGTCAGTGCCTCCCTGTCAGTGTTTGTGAGTCAGATGAGCTCATGGACATGAAGGTTTCCCGTCCACTCAAGAGATGCTGCTATGCAGACAGAGCCTCCCCGAGCCCACAGGAGTCATTACAGGGCAACGGGGGATGGAGGTGGGGCACCCCAGTCCCCTGGGCCTGGCACAGGGCTGCTGCTCAATAAATAAATGCAGGTGGCCTTGCCTGACGCAACAGCCGTGCTCCAAGGGCAGCGGGGCTCAGAGGTGCCTCTGAACGCTGAGCTGTGCCCGTGAGCTCCTGATATAAGGAGCTGGATGGCGGATCAGCTTGTAAAGTGCATGACCTCAACTCTGCTTCACCCCACGTTGAAGAAAGAGCTCTGAACTGTTGGAGAACTGAGTTCTCATCCAGGCTCAGCCACCAGCTCACAGTGGGACCTTAGCAGGTGCCTCCCCCTCTCAGGGCCTCAGCTTCCTCGTCTGTAAAATGGGGCTGATAACACAGGTGCCCACCGACTGCCCAGGGGCTCTTGTGAGGTTACACGCAAGGTAAAAGCACTTTGAAAACAAAAAAAGTTTGAAAAGCACTACAGGAAGATCAGCTGTTATTATATCTGAAGGTCTGGTGAGGATTTCCCTAAGATGAGGTGTACCACAGCCAGCTCACTCCCGCACAGCCCCAGGGAGGAACCAGTGTCTTGCCTCCCTCAGGTTGGTCTCGGAGGGGTTGTGGCCCCTTGGCGGGAGTCCCCACTTAGACATCAAGGCCTGGACCAAATCCTGCACAGCCTCAGTTAGTCAGGCCAGAACCCCAGGAGAGCGAGGTCTCTATGGCAACCCTTTCCTCCAAACCCGGGGCCAGAAAAGTTATTGGCCCATCAAGATGGAACCAAGCAGGGCTGGGTGGCCCAGGGCTTCAAGGTCAAATATTTATCATGGCAGATGTGCCCTGGAGCGACGGTCTTCTGTCCCACAAAGGAGGGACAGTAGAGCCCTGGTTTTGGCTCACTTGCTGAGGGGTCTCATCTTGGGCAAGTCACTTACTGATTCTGAGCCTCAGTTTCCTCCCCTCTCAGATGGGCTACAGTTGGCCCTGCCCATCTCTCCAAGGCCCCTGGGAGAAGGACACAGAGAGAGCGGAGGAAATATTGTGGGAAATGGTGGCTCCAGCTCAGCCTCTGGTGGGAAGAGGAAGCCCCGGCTGGGGGTGTCATAAACTCACGGGTGACCCCAGAGGCCTGGGATCTCTTTGTAAAATGGAAATGGTTTCACCAATGGTCCCAAAGCCCCTTTCGCTTTAGTGCGACAGGCAGATTCTGGAGAAGGAAAGTGGAGATGACTCCTTCCCACCATACCCCTGCATGTGACCTTTGGCCCAAGGATTGAAAAAAGAATTGTCCCCTGGAGACCCCAGCCCCCCGACTCCTAATCCCCCCAACTCCACCCTCTCTGCTCTTCTCCAAATGGGGGAGTTTGAGCTGGCAAAGGATCAGACAGGAGCAGGCTTGAAGGTTCCCCAAAGCTAATGATGAGAATAGTCACCCCTCCCCAAACCCCCATCCCCTGGTGAGGACAGACGGTGGTTCCCACGCCAAATGGTCGGGGCCCCTTGGAAGGTGGCCATGTGCTCACAACGATGATACAAAGAAAGAGGGCTCCAGCCCTCACCCCAGCCCACCCCTCCAGGAGGTGAGCTGAGAATTCACAGAACAAACAAGAAAGTCATTGAGGGGGGCCCTCGGTGACCACCCTCTGGATGTTATTGCTTTGGAGCACGCTCTCTCTCTTTATAAAGGCTGTGCAGACACCCGAGGGCAGGATCACGCTGGGGCGCACAGACCACACCCCCTCCCCTCTGGTTGAAACCGCCAGGCTCCGCCCCGTCTTTGAAAAGCTACCCCTGAACTACCAGAGCAGTGACAGCTGGAGAGAGAAGGCGCTCTCCTGGCTCAAAATATTACGAATGGTGAGTAATAAACGAACGGCAGAAAAATCACACTGGTTTAAAAAAAACACACGGGGGAGGCGCTGATTCTGGGCCTCCAGAGCCGGCTGCCTCCTGCCCCAGCCTTGGGATTCCAGCCACCACAATCCCAGGAAGGTCTGAAGGCCTCCTGGATCAAACGGGACCTCCATCTCCCCTTCCCAGAGCATGGGGGCGCTATACCTCCTTCAGAATTTTAAAGGGTGCCCAGGGCTCAAACAGGCTGAGGGGAGGGGGGGCTCCAGGTGGAAGGAATCACCTGGTCAACAGCCTAGAGGGGGACTGGGAGGAAGGTGGGTCTCAACACAGCCGGGCAACCCCAGTGGGAAACGACCTCCTCTGATGGAGCCCAGGCCCCCTCTGCCAAGGCTCACAGCCTCAGGAGTGCTTCCTAAATAAAATCAGTACCAAGGGTAATAAATCAGAACGTCTGAGTATCATGGGCAGCTCTGGCTACAACCCTACATGGGGAGGGGGAGGAAGGAGGGGGAGA